>NW_005434526.1:0-59413 GCF_000315625.1 Guillardia theta CCMP2712
CAGCAGGAGCAGAAATTGAGATATGAGCAGGGGCAGGGGCAGGGGCAGGGGTAGGAAAATAGAAGAAAGAGACTTCAAAAGGAGGGCAGATCAAAGGAGAGCAGATCAAATGAATTGAAGAGAATCGCAAGCGGATACCTGCCACGTTCCTAGCATCATTCTGCCAATTCCTTGTCAGAATGAAGCACACGAAGACAAAAAATTCGGCAACACCTCTCGCCCCTCGCTGACTACTTCGAACATGGAGCTCTTGACTAGAGATACAACCCGTCGTTCGTGATTGGTCAAGAAAGCATGCAGGACGTACGTCCCGCTCGGCAGTTCAGGCAGGATCAGCACACACGCCGGGTTGGAGGAGATCTCATGGCGGTCTATTTCAACAGAGAAGTTGTACACGTAGAAGTTCAAAGACACGTCGACCCGATGAATGTCGGGCTGCCGCTGAAACGCGTCGAGTGCGAACAAGAGCACCAGCACGACTCTCTGACCAGGTAAGAACTGATGCCCGGAGGCAGGGACAGCGACGATGAGGTGTTCGAGCGAGACCATGATAACTCGTCCTCTCCTCCTCACTCTTACATCCCCGTCGCTTCCCGCCCTCCCTGCTCGAAATGCATCGCTGCTGCCATAGGTGGTAGCAGTTGAGTCGCATCCGAGAACAGTGAAAATGTTAGATCGATTTTTACCTTCAAATTTTGCTGTCCTCTGCTACTGCACAGAGGCTGGCTCGTAAAACTTTGTATGAGAAAATCCTGCGAAAGTAAGTTATTGGGAAATTGTCAATGGGTACCGGAACAAAGATATGAAAGCTTTGCTGACTATCGCGAACGTGACTGGATACAAACGAAGAGGTTGCTTGGTGGGGTACTTTATGGGGTATTTCAGGGGTAGGGTGTTTCAAGCGCCCGCTGGTGATCGAAATCGAGGCTTTCCCGTTGACCTGCACCAACGATGATTTTTGAAAAGAGATATTTTCGAATTATTTTTTCTTTAGATAAAAATTACATCCCCCCAAAACTTGCATCATCAAGCCGCTTTGCGCTGACATCAGCTAGCAACGCCTTCATTGTGCTTGCGCCCTGTTTCACTGACATCTCATCATCATAACAGCAGTCTCCTCATGAACGTGCAAAGTGCCTTCAACCGTCAAGATCGACTCGTCAAAGTCGTTCCAAGACCACGGTATGGTCCAAGCACGGAAAACTCCAGCGCGCCCGTCACCCTGGACCTCGCCTTGATCCAGAGCCTCTTCCACATGCGCCAGAGCAACGCTGCTCACTGCCTCGGGATCTCCGTCACCTCCCTCAAAACCGCGTGCAGGCGCATGGGGATACACAAGTGGCCCTACAGCAGGTGGCCGATGCCCGAGGACACAGGGGAGCAACATGGCGAGGGCAACGAGGGCGACAGGAGAGGAAGGGAGGGAGACGAGGGGGGCCAGGAGATGTGGGAGCTTGAGAGAGGGAGGGGGGGAGATCAGGAGCTGATGGAGGAGGGGCTGGATCACGTGTCGGGGACGAGGTATGCGGACTTCCGTTGAGAGGATCAGAACGGAAAGAGGAGGCGGACGAGGAGGGGGGCGGCGTATGGGCTGAGGGGAAGGAGAGATAGGGAGGGTAGGGGGGAGAGAGAGGGCAATGGAAATTGAATAGTAGGAGCAGGGAAATGATTTATCTAGTAGAGATCAGATTGAAGATCGCAGTTGGCTATGTCACGGCAGAAGGAAATGTTGGAGTTTGTCACGGAATCAGAATCCAGAAAAAATTGGTGGCCGCGGAAAATCAAAAAGGTAGTGGAAGGAAGTGTTTGGAGAAGTGTTTGAATTGAGGTTTGATCAGCAATTCACACTTACCCATCGATGGCTGAGCACTTGTACAGTTGTTCGCGGAAAAAGTACGGAAAGCACTTGAATATTGCAGGAAAGACAGATCCGTTTCTCCAGCCTGATTTGAATAAGCCGAATTCTTGATAATCCCGTGAGTGTTAGATTTAAAGTTTACGATAATACAAACATGTTGAAGCAAGGTCAAACACTGACGAGAAATCGAAAACGGGCCTTAAATACTTTGAGTTTTTATGTCTTTACGGCCTTTTCTGCATATGCATTCTTGAATGCCAGCAATCATGAATCCAAATCATGAAAAGCAAATTCCATCCCCAGATTCTGACGCAGCTCATGTTCTTTTTTGACGAAATCTAAAGTTGTCTTGATATTATCTCATCACCCTGGTAGGCAGTGTGTCGATTGAGATGGTTTGATGGACTAACTCGCGACATTTGAAAGCGACTTCATCCTGCTGCTTCTTCTTCCTTGGCTGCTGCTGCAGGGTTGCATGAAGCAGGATGTTGGCTCCGCGTTGGCGAGCTGAGCAATGCTTTTTTATTTGTTCGAGAGAATTGTTCGGCTCACGTGATAGTTCTACAGTTCGTTGAAAACGTTCCCTGCCTACCGAGAGCTATTGCATTGACACAATCTGTGGTACACCAGACCATGCCTCATACCGAGCATGCCTCGTGCGCATGCTGGGAAAGGAGCTTCATCTCCCAGAGAGCAGTAGTCATCTGTCTTTATTCTTGTGCTGCAACAATTTTGAGCGCAGTTCGTTCATCTCACTCTCGCAGAACCTCTGGCTGCAAATCTGATAGATTTTCATCCTCGAGCGACATCTATTGAGAAAACCTCCATGTTTCAGAGAGAGCTCAATTCAGCATATCGCAGCTCAAACTCTGTCGTCTAGATACTAAATTTCAAGCATGATGCAGGAAGATTTGCATGCATAAGAACAAAGTTTCCCATGACCAAACAGAGAGACAGAAAGCTACAATAAGTCTCAAACAAAATCGTGCTTTTCATCCAGTTGAGAGAGGCGACTCGTCGTCCTAAAACGGCAAGACACCTTCATCCCCTCCTCCTTCCCCGCAGTCAGGTTGCACACCTACTATCCATGAGAGCTAGCGCCTCCTCTGTTTCATGTCTTGCTCCATTCCTGGTCATGCTCCTTGTCCATCAGCTCAAGACTTCTTGGATACCTCGACCCCGCAATGCGCGACTGTCATGTCGTCAGGTCATAAAACATATGATATTTACGAGAATTATATATAACCAACCATCTGATTTCACGATGTTATGTATAAACCCATAAAACCCTTAGCGCACCCCACCCCTACCATTTCTTTTAAGACCATAAAAAAGAACACCACCCACCCTTACTGCCCTCAAAGGACCCATGAACAACCCCCTGATAAAAAGAGGCCAATGAAAAAGCGTCAAGCCTCCGCCTTCCGCCCTACTCGTTCCGTCCTCCGCCTCCTGCCTCCTGCCTCCCGCCTCCCGCCTCCTGCCTTCCACCCCTCCTCTACCGCCCCCGCCCCGACCATGGCTTCATTGATTTGCGCTCAAGAATCTTCCCTTTGCTAGTTTTCGTCATCGATCGCCTGTCTCCTTTCCTCCTGGCATGCACTCCTTCATCCTTGAATTGTTCCCTGGCTCCTGACTAGGAACTACACCGTCGCTTTCGATTCCGTTAGCTCTATCTGTCAACTTCGATTGTTTTCAGAATTCATTTCTCACATCTTCCTCCGAGCTAAACACTCCATTCCCTTTCTTGTTGACAAATTATTTCTGCCTTTCCAGGCAGACGCTGTCTATTTTGGTCAGCAAAAATCAAGTTCGCTTGAGTTCAGAAACTCCTACACACATCAAAATCTTGTTGCTGTCGCAAAATATAGGATTTCCTCATGGAGCAGCAGTCAAGGCCTTCTCCCAGCACAGTCCTGATTCATCCACGCAGACGGCGGGGAGTTAATCCTACCGCCACCCTCCCTCAGCCAATCCGTCTCCGCAGAGAGCAGGTAGAAGACTTGCAGAAGCGATACCGACAGTCAGATGCTGCATTATACCTTGGGATCTCTCTGACAGCGATGAAGAATGCGTGCAGGAAGCTTCGACTGGGCCCTTGGCCAAGTTTGCAACGCACCGGTGATAAAGAGGAGAAAGAAACTACAGCGGCAGGCGACGAGGAAAGAGAAGGAGGGGCTTCAACGGAGTATATAGAAGAGATTGTGGTCGAGGAGGAGCTGGAGCAGGGAAGCTTCGTGAAGCAGGAAGGCGGGGAAGGGGAGAGTGGAGCAAGCCAGGAAAGTCTCAATCTCTCGCATTCGAGAGGAGGATATCAGAGTAAGTGGAAGTCGGAGCTCTTTGATGAAGCTCTCAGGCATGTGTGTGGCTGTTGTCTGATGCGAAACGTCAGAGAGACGCTTTCCGAATGAGGTGTGAATCCGAACAGTTTGTCAGAACAGATATCATTAGCATTGCGCGCGCAGTTACTTGAATACATTACAGCTTTGAAAGATTTTCGTTTTCTCGCAACAGAAGCTCTATAAGCCATGCACAGAGGCTCCTGAGGGGTTATGCTCCATGGCACAGGCACCTGAGTGGAATGTGTCGGTTCAGCCTTTCAAACCCCTCCATGTTACTTACTGTAGCGACATCAGACTCGTGCACCTTGGGAGAAATTTATGAGCCATCATCATTAACAGCCTTGGTAGTCACTCCTGGATGGCTCAAGCTCAGAATTTGCTACACCCCAGGTCTGTATATGTTATTGTCGATGCCTGGAAGCAACAGGAAGTAGAGCACACACATGAACGTGGAGGAGAGGAGAGGGGAAACACGTGCCAAGGTTCTCACGAGTTGTAGCTCCTTTTACAGCCCAGCTCCCCATGAGGGAGACAGACCTGTAGCTTCCAGTGTGCATGACCTAGTAAGGTCCATACGTCTTTGGGACTGTAAGGTGGTGTTGTTGCAATCCTTGGAGGTCCTGAGAGGTTTGAGACCCGGTTGTTCTTCTGCTTGCTGGCACCAGCCCTCACAACCACATGTTCCATGAGACCCCTACTTTCGACTCGATAGCATTCGCAGGGTCCTCGGCAATAAGGTGAGCTCCGTGTAAGGAACACGGGTCGGTTGCGTATCAGGGCCAGACAGGGTTAAGCATAGCATATCTCATTGAGATTCCTACCGTTGTGTTACAAGAACTCAGAAGCAGCATCTGACTTTATCTTTATTACTTGTATGATTGTTCTTTGATTGCCCCCCTCGTTCCAAATCAGCAGCATTCCCTCCTTTGTGCCGCGCAGCACCCGTCAGACACAAGCGTGTTACTGGTATCTGGTCACGCGACTGCTTTTCATATCCGGAAACCAATCTTTTCGAAGATACGCGGCTGATGGAAGGCTCTAGATTTTCTTTACATGTTTTTATTGGCCTCCTCTTTATGAAAGGCTGCGTTGTTCTGCTCACGGATGCCACCAACTTCTAAGCGATGCGATCCTCCCTCCTTCTGCCCCATTGCGGGCCCCTGCTTTACTCAGTCAGTTTGCTACTGCATGAGAGCATGCCACTCCCCTCCAACCTTCACGGAATCGCTCCCGAGCCAGACCCCGAGCAAGACCTCTCCGACGCCCTCTCCTGGCAGCAAGTTCTCTTCCCAGCCGGAAGGCCCATGACTTCTTCTTCAAGCTACAGTACAGCCACCCTCTCCGATGCTGACGAGAGTGAGATCAAAGCCAGCGCAGCAGCTCAGCGCAGTCTAGACGAAACAATGCACATCAGAACAGCAGGAGAAGGAAGCGTTTCCTGCGTGTGCTTCGGCGATGAGAGGAGGTACGAGGGAGGGGAAGAGATAGCGATTGGGACATTCAAGAAGTGGATCTCGCTTCCGAGGCAGGTGGTGCTGGAGGCCAGACGACTGAGCCTTGCAATCAGAGACAAGGGAAAAGCAGGGATGCTTCTTAGATCGCTGGAAGACGCAGTTCGAAAACGAATGCAGAAATAATCAATAAATACACCTCACCAACGTAAATATGAGAATCAAGAGGTATGATTATGGTGAAGGTCCCCTGTTGGCAACCATCAAACAACATTCTAAACGTTTAATTCAATTTCAAGGAAGAGGATTCTGAAATGCGAGAGGAACAGGAGGGAATTCGGGGTTACAGGAAGGGACGGCAGGTCACAATTGTAAACAAATGCGACAAGACTTTGTAAGAAACGGATAAGAACTGCGACAGTTTTCAAAGATTATGTGATTGTTAGTGGCAAAGACTGGAACAAATCAAGGAGATACAAGATTGATTTTAATTGAATATCATCAACTTCTCGACTATCTCCGCTCCCTCCACTCCATGATTTGTTTCCTCTCAGGAAACAAACAAAGCACAAGCACATATGCGAGCCATCCCGCATGTCCCTGCAAGCAAGGTATCTCGGCAATCCAGAAATCAACAATACTTTTAAGAGGAACCCGCTCCAAAATTGTAAGCACAATCTTCTATAACTTTTTTAAAAGCTTCGACTGTACGACGGTCAGGTCCTGAAAAGTAGTATGTTCGATCTGTGACCTGAATACCTCTCCTCCTCCCTACCCCCTCCTCCTCACCCCATCTCGCAGGGCTGGTGTCATACGTTTCATCATCAGCGTTAGGTCAACCCGACAGCAGCACAGCAGACAACAACATCATCTCTCTACATCTAGATCAAGATAATCTCCGCGCGTCTTGTATCCATCATGCAGAACGATCTCCCCCACCCGGCCAACAATCGAGTAGAAGTAATCCCTAGGCCAAGATGCAAAATCTTGGGCGTCGAAAACTCCAGCGCGCCCGTCACCCTGGACCTCGCCTTGATCCAGAGCCTCTTCCACATGCGCCAGAGCAATGCTGCTCACTGCCTCGGGATCTCCGTCACCTCCCTCAAAACCGCGTGCAGGCGCATGGGGATACACAAGTGGCCCTACAGCAGGTGGCCGATGCCCGAGGACACAGGGGAGCAACATGGCGAGGGCAACGAGGGCGACAGGAGAGGAAGGGAGGGAGACGAGGGGGGCCAGGAGATGTGGGGGCTTGAGAGAGGGAGGGGGGGGGATCAGGAGCTGATGGAGGAGGGGCTGGATCACGTGTCGGGGACGAGGTATGCGGACTTCCGTTGAGAGGATCAGAACGGAAAGAGGAGGCGGACGAGGAGGGGGGCGGCGTATGGGCTGAGGAGAAGGAGAGATAGGGAAGGTAGGAGAGAGAGAGAGAGAGAGCGAGAGAGGAGAGAGAGAGAGAGAGAGGGCTATGGGGATGGAATAGCAAGTGTGTCAGTAAGATGCTTATGTTTACATGCTTATTGTGACGGTATTGCGAGAGCTTTTGCATAATCGTATGTTTGAGAACTTTGACGAATGAATAAAAATTTCATCAATTTCATCCGAACGGTCAGTTGGACGTTCATGCTTGAGGTCGAATCAGGGCACAAAAATGGATCAAGCAATTGATGTTGACTCTAACATCTTTCGCTGCTACTTTGAGGCACGACGCTCAAACGTTCACATTCAGACAAGAGGACGTGACAGCTTGAGAGTTTATGCTTATAGCAACGGCAGGTAAGATTCAAGAATCAATCACAATGGTTGGACCGCAACTCCTCCCAAAGATTACAAAATGCTGGCAGAAAAAGTTTTTCCTGGAGCAGTTCGAACAACAAAAGGAGAGATAAATAGATTTAGGAATCTGAGGGTAGAATTGAGACAAGCAAGCAAGAGAAGTTTCAGTCGCCAACAAGATCACAAGTGAGAGAATGTAAAATTTCAAGAATGAACAGTGAGGAAACGAGGAGGAATCACGTCAAAAGGGTTACATTGAGAATTGAACAAGGAGCCAGTCAAAAACAAGGAGCCAGTCAAAGGAAGACAGCGGCAGCTGAGGGGAGCAAGAGGCAGAAGGATCAAGGCTTCATGGAGCAGGGGACAAGAGATTCAGATGGGAAAGGATGGGTGAACAGAGAGGATGATGGAGGTTGGAGGAATGCAGGAGGGAGAGAGAGAGGATCTGGGGAGGAGTGATCAGCAGACGAGGGCAGGATAGACTAGAATGATCCGGAGATGGACGATGCTTGAGGGAAGGAATTCAGAGCATGGGGAGGGGAAACGGAGAGATGGGGGACGCAAGAGCGAGGAGGGGAGTGGGAGGATGAAACGATGAGGTCGGAAGAGATCTAAGAAGATGGGAGGGATCTCAGAGCATGGCAGCCGGGGGCGGGGAGGATGGGCGGGGAGGATGGGCGAGGAGGAGGAGCGGGCCGAAAGCCGCATATTCGCTGCCCTTGCAAAAAATCTACCCCTTTCCCCTTGTCCATTTTCACCCACCCCCTGCGCCGAGAATGTGAGGAGCAAAGGGAGGGCGGTTGGGCGAGGGCAGCAGGTGCAACGGAAAGCAGGGAGAGGAGAGGGAGAGGAGGGAGAGGAAGGAGAGGAAGGAGACGAGGAGACGAGATAGAGGAAGACGAGGGGGTCCTCCAGAGCTCCTAGAGGGGGTACGGCAGCAGTCATGCTCTCTTTCCCTTGTCTGCCGGCGTCCTCGTAGGACTCGCTTCCTAGATCTCAAGCTCTGCCTTCGAAGCGACGATGGTCGGTCATGCGCAGGAGGGGGTCGGCTGCTTTAGCTTCTTCTCGAGCAAGAGGGTATCCCCGGAGCAGGACGGAGCTCAGGCGACGCACTCTTCAACCAACTTTGAGGAGGCGCAAGCAAGGATCGCCGAGCTGGAGGCGGAGCTCAGGACCCTGTCGGGGAGGGGCGCAGAGATGGAGATGATGAAGAGCAGGAGCGTGGAGCTTGAGGAGGAGAACAGAGCCTTAGTCGCGAAGAACCGTGAGCTCGGCGACAAGATCCGCTCCCTGTCTGAAACAGTCAAAGACCCTCTCAGTCCGGCAGCTCCTCAGCAGTCTCCCCAACTACCTTCCCAGCAGCATCCCCAGCCTCCGCCTCAACAGAATGCAGAGGACATCTTGAAAGTCTGGAAGCTGCCGGCAGAAGACACGAGGAAGCTCGATGACCTGCTGAGGGCCGTCGGCGAGCCTGACAAGCAGCAGTTGCTTGCGAGCGAGCTCCAGATCTCTCTGGGAGTGGGAAGGGTGCTGGACCTTTTGTCTCCAGGAGCCGGGGACTCGCTCGAGAGCGTGGAGAGGAAGGTTGCTCGAGAGTGGGAGCTTGTACACAAGTCCAACGTCCTCTCGGAGATGAGAATCGAGCGGGTCGTGGCTGAGTGCATCCCCGGAGGGAGTGTAGAGGCACCTCTTGCCGCCCTCCGTGCCATGTCGTCGGACTCCCTCGCCGAACTGTGCAGAACGAAGATAGCTGGAAGGCTGCTGGAGGCGTTCTCTACGGTCCCAGAGTCTCATGGAGGTCGGATAGCGCACAGCCCGAGCGCGAACAACAGCAAGTTCTCGCTGAACGAGACGAGGCTGGGCAACGAGAGCCTGCGGGAGGCAGTCTACGGAGGGATCGACGAGTTCTACGGAGGGCTGATCGAGAGGATCGGGTTGCCGCAGCTGAACCTGATGAAGGGGCTGCAGGAGGATCACTGCAGAGGGGAGGACGCGGACCAGGAGTTTGCAACCAGCAACTACAGCATCAAGACGACCTCCAGGAAGGAATGGCTGGCAGTGACTGATGCCGACGTGCGGCGAGAACTCTCTGTACCCCCGAGGGTCATCAGGGACGTGGACGAGCTCATGCAAGCTCCCCTCGCCATCAAGGCGAAACTCCTGAGAGAGGAGATCCTTGCCCTGCAGCTGTACACAGGTGAGACGCCAGTTGTGGGTGGGTGGGTGGGTGGGTGGGTGAGTGAGTGAGTGAGAACAAGGGAGTAAGAGAAGGAGCGGGGAAGCAGGAGGTAGTGAAAGGGGAGGAGGAGGAGGAGAAAGTTGTGGTGCTGGTGGTGGTTCTGGAAGAGGAGGAAGGAGGACAAGAAGGAGAACAAGGAGGAGGAGGAGGAGGAGGATAAGGTCGACCGGGATGCCTGAGGTTTGACTTGGCAGGCCCCATGTACTACAAGTACAACTTCGCTCTGCGAGCCCCGAGTGCCGCGGTCAACATGTACACGACGACGATCCACTGCATCGTCAGCGGGCTAGTCAAACTGTCTCGCCATACGTCCCTCATCGGTAGCAGGCAGGTTCTCAGGGGACTGAAGGGGCTCAGGCTGCCCGATAGCTTCTTGCGGGAGGACGAGTATGGAGTGTCGGGAGGAGTAGAGTACGGGCTACTGAGCACAACGACAGACATCAGGACAGCCATCCAGTACGCAGGAGATGAAGGGGATCCGATCGTGTTCGAGATCGGCTGCGGAGCGATAGATCGCGGAGCCAGCCTTGAGTTCCTGTCCCAGTACCCCGAGGAAAAGGAAATCTTGTATCCTCCACTGTCATACTTGGAGGTCATGCGGCAGCCGAGGTATAAGGAAGTAGGAGGGCAGCGAGTGAGAGTGCTGGAGCTGAAGATCAACGCAAACTTGACGAATCTTACGATCGAGGACTTTGTTGGTAAGCGCAAGCAGCTGCACATTTCGCTCATGGAGAACTTGCTGCGAGAGGTTGAGAGGGACGTCAAGGACTGGGAGTCGAGGATCCAGACCCGCCTCAAGACAGCATCGTGGGATGCCTCGCAGAAGTATGACGTGCAGCTGACCCAGTCGATCATCGACGAGTGTAAGGAGCTGGTGGAGGAGAGCAGGGGGAAGACCGCAGAGTGGTACAACGACGACTGCCGCTACAAGGATGCGATCGAGCAGTCAAGCATGACACGGGAGATGGCGATCAACAAGCTCAGGTTCTGGGTGGAAGACACGATAGGTGACGAGCAATGCTCCGACTTGTCTGAAGAGACAATGAAGACAGTCCACTGGAAGTCCATGTCAAATCTCACCCGAAAGATCAACAGCAGGGCGGCCAAAGACTCAGAACGACGAGATCTGAGCAGAAAGCTGTGTCAGATGTACGGCATGCGGGTCACCGACGAGGACGCCGACGGCGATCCGCCTGTCGTCATGGCGGTCTTCCGAGGGCAGGGCGAGCTGATTCCCTTCCTCAAGACAGCAGGGTGCGATGTCAATGCGCTCCTGAGCAACGGCAGGACGGCGTTGCACGTCGCTGCCATGCTGGGGATGAAGGGATGCCTGACGGAGCTCATGGTGGCAGGAGCCGACGTGTGGGCGGTGGATGACTATGAGTGGACTTGCGCGCATGTCGCGAGCTCTGAGGGGCACGTGGAGATGGTGAAGTTCCTCAAGGAGCAGTGTGGGCAGGAGATCTTGGTGCAGAAAGAGCAGAACGGGTTGACATGCGCCCATCTCGCGAGCAAAGGAGGATACTTGGAGGTTCTCAAGTACATCAAGAAAGTCTGCGGCAAGAACGTCTTCGTGGAGAAGGACGATAATGGTGAGACTTGTGCTCACAAGGCAAGCAAGGAGGGTTTCCTGGAGTTGGTGAAGTTCTTCAAGGAAGAGTGTGGGATAGAGTCTCTCATGCAGGAAGACAAGGCTGGCTGGACGTGCGCACATGCAGCAAGTCTGAACGGGCACTTGGAGGTTGTCAAGTACCTCAAGAAGATTTGCGGCAAGGAAATTCTCCTCAAGAAGGAAGGGGACGGTAGGAGCTGCGTGCAGATTGCGAGTGGTGAAGGCTACCTCGACGTCGTCCAGTACGTCGTTGGCATTTGCGGGAAGGACCTGCTGGTGCAACAAGACTCTCTCGGCTGGACGTGTGCGATCGAGGCGAGCAAGGGGGGATACTTAGACGTCCTTGAGTACATCAGAGATCAGTGTGGCAGTGACGTGCTGAGTGTGCCGGAGAAGGAAGGCTGGACCTGCGCGCATGCTGCTGCAAGTGAAGGACGTCGGCAGGTGGTCGAGTTCCTCAGGAAAGAGCTCGGGCGCCCTTGCCTGCAGCAGATAGATCAGGAAGGAGAGACGTGCGCGCATGCTGCGAGCGCCGGAGGCCACATGGAAGTTCTGGAGTACATCACAGCAGAGCTGGGCAAGGAGGTGCTGCAGGAGAAGAACAACGACGGAGAGACGTGTGCGCATGTGGCGAGCAAGAAAGGGCGAATTGAGGTTGTCAAGTACATCCAAGGAGAGTGCGGTAAGGATGCGCTGCTGGAAGAGAACAAGTCAGGACATACTTGCGTGCTGAGTGCGAGCGAAGGAGGTCAGGTGGAGGTGTTGAAGTACCTGAGAGAGCAGTTCGGAACAGAGACTCTGCTGGCCAAGTGCAAGAATGGGGGGACATGCGCGCATGCTGCAAGCGCGGGAGGTCGAGTCAAGGTGCTCAAGTACATCACGGCAGAGCTGGGCAACGAGGTGCTGCTGGAGAAGAACAACGACGGGGAAACATGCGCACATGTGGCGAGCAGGGAAGGGCGGGTGAGAGTCTTGAAGCTGATACAGAAGGCTTGCGGCAAGGACGTCTTGCTCCTTGTGGACAACGACGGCAACAGCTGCGCACATGCTGCGAAGAATGCGAAGCGTCGGAAGATCCTTCAGTATCTTAAAGATCTTGGGGTGTGGATGAATGGCGAGGAACAGAGCGAAAAGAGCAAAGCTGGAAGGGAGGACGAAGGAGAGAAGACAGTGGGTGATGACGTTGACGACGACGACGACGACGACGACGACGACGACGACGACGACGACGACGACGACGACGACGACGACGACGACGACGACGACGACGACGAAGAGGAGGAGGAAGAGGAGGAGGAGGAGGAGGAGAGGGAGGAGGAGGAGAGGGAGGAGCAAGAGGAGGTAGACGGCCAAAACGACGGCAAGGTAGACGAGGAGGTACAAGAACAAGAAGAACAATAAGGAATCAAGCTAGAAAAGTCTTATAGATGCATATTTACGATAACATTCCAATCGTGTTTTTAATCTTTCATGGTGGAATGAAAAAAAACTACCCTGGACCTCGTTCTTCATCCTCAAAACAAAACAAAAGCTGGGAGAGCTTCAGTGAACAACATAGCAAAGACATTACAACATCGACATGTTCATGTACAACCAAAGACGAGTTGATGTGAAAGATGCAGCATGCCAAGAACAAGCAATGAGCCATGCATGGGAAGGGATGGAGAACTCGAGCGGAACAGACATGGAAGACTAGGAGCGAAAGGGGTACGAATGGGCGGGTGAAGAGAATAAAATAAGGAATGGAAGGAGAATGGGAAAAGAGAGGGGGTGGGGCCACTAGGCGACCCTCCGCCGGTTGAGGCTCTGTTTAAGGGTGAAAGGGGAGGCCAACTTGCTTATCCAAAATTGAAGGGGCAGGAGCAGGAGCAGAAGCAGGAGCAGGAGCAGAAACAGGAGCAGGAGCAGAAACAGGAGCAGAAGCAGGAGCAGAAACAGGAGCAGGAGCAGGAGCAGAAACAGGAGCAGGAGCAGGAGCAGGAGCAGGAGCAGGAGCAGGAGCAGGAGCAGGAGCAGGAGCAGGAGCAGGAGCAGGAGCAGGAGCAGGAGCAGAAACGGAAGCATCAGGAGCTGAAACAGCAGGAGCAGCAGGAGCAGTGGCAGGGAAGGAGCAGGAGCAGGAGCAGGGGCAGCGACAAGTGCAGGAGGAAAGAAGTGCAGAAGGAAGGCGGGGGGGGGGAGGGTTGGGAGGTAAAAGAAAACTCGAAGAGAACGAGGAGAGCACGCAAGCAAGAGCAAGCAAAGAGAAGGAAAGGGGGAGGCAAAGAGGCTTGGAGGGGACTTGGGAGGGCGGGGAGGGGAGGGCGAGGACTGGGGCGAGGACTGGAGGGAGGGGAGGGGGGAGGTTTTGGGCTTGGAGCCTTCGGGTGTAAATAAGGTAAATATTCCCCATAGTGACTTACTACCATTAATTTTACTTATTTTATAAGGCTACCGCCGGTCACGGCCACACGATGTTGATCCACCCCTGTATACCTCTTGTAACCACCCCACCTACACGTCAGGCCTTGAACTACCTCGTTTGTATCCTGTAACCTTGTCCTACCCTACCCTCGGCCTCCCTTCGACCTACCCCTACCTCCCAAGATATAACAAAATTTCCCCCTAGTTTAGGCACTGCCTCTGACGCCCTCTGAAGCGATGGCTGCCGGGACTGTCCCCGACCCGCATGCTGCCGCCCCCTCCTCGAGCACACCTGCTCTTCCATCTAACTGTCTCCTGCCATCCTCCTTCAGCCCTTGTTGATTTTCTGCCTCACCTTTTACTTGTCATTCGTTCCCTTCTTCATTCTCGCCCTTGCCTTATCTCGAACTGTTCCCTTCCCCCACATAATCATTGGTATATCAAAACTTGACGAAAACGTGTCAATGTACAGATTTCTTTACTATTTCATCTCCTCACATTATGATTTCACTTTTGTGCTCTTCTCTTAGCCGATCACTCAGCGCGTCCTAGAACCACTTCTCCTGTTGTAAACCTAACTTTGTCTGCGCGGCCTAGCATAGCCTGACCTACTCATTGCTCTGTTGTCAGAAATTCTCTTCTCCACTATCTTATCTCTGATGTCGTCAACTTTTGCTTCACTCTCTTGCTCTTGATTCCTGAATTTAATCACATTTTGAACATGCACTCCGCCACACGCATACGTTAGGGTCGCTCAGTCTTTCCCTTTCAAGCTTTTTCCTTTGTTGCTGCCACATGCTTGAACGTCCATATTCTTGGTAAAATCTAGCATCACCACCCGATTTGTAAACAGACGTGATCATGTAGAGCTACTTGATAGCTTTATATATCAGCGATGGAAAAATTACACTCTTCTCTTTCCTAACAGCCTTCTGTCACGCTGTTCTCAATATCCAAACCCGATCGTGCTCCACTCTAGCTCTTTCTCTTGATCTTCTTGTACTAGAACATGATTCACTTCACTTCATGCCTCCTGTGAGACAACTTTGTGTTCTTGTCATGCTTTTCTTGAACGGATGAGACATCCGTTAGTTGTCTCATGTAGCTGACCATCCTGACAGGGGTTGAAAACTTTATCGCTGTCAACGTCAGTTGGCAATCATGCAGCAAGGGTCTCGATCTCCTCCCAGCACAATCCTGGTGCATCCACGCAGACGCAGGGGGGCTCCTCCTACCGCAACCATCCTTCCACCCATTCGTCTCCGCAGAGAGCAGGTAGAAGACTTGCAGAAGCGATACCGACAGTCCGATGCTGCGAACTACCTCGGAATTTCTTTGACGGCGATGAAGAATGCGTGTAAGAAGCTTCGACTTGGCCCTTGGCCATGCTCACGCACTGGGGACGGAGAGGAGGAAGAAACTACAGCAGGACGCGACGAGGAGAGAGACGAAAGCGAAGGAACTTCAACGGAGGTGATAGAAGAGATTTTGTTTGAGGAGGAGCTGGAAGAGGGAAGTTCCGACAAGAAGGAAGACATGGAAGGGGAAAGTGGAGCAAGGCAAGAAAATCTCGATCTTTCGCAGTCGATAGGAGGTCGCGACGTGAGATGGAAATCAGAGCTCCTTGATGAAGCCCTTGAACACGTGATGTCATGACTTTGGCAGGAGCTTTTTTTTTTGTTTTTCTCGTCAATGGAGATGATTGAGAAAACAGGTTAAAGAGTTTCACGTTTCAGATTCTTTATGATTCCCAAGGGGATTTTCTCCTACTCCCATCTGCTGTTGACTACGTTACAAGACATCCTACAGGATTTTTCCTTCCTCTGGAACAAATCCTGCTGTTGCAAAAATATACATCTAAACTTTGTCTGTACTAAAATCTGTCTGAAATGTAGCGATTGGATTGCAAAATTTGTCTTTTATGCAGCATTTTTCAGGCCGCCACTATGTCAGTCCCTGAAGCTCAGTCTCATGTCGTTCTCCTCTGAAATTTCTCGCGACCCAACAAACAGGATCGGTGGTGTTGAAGAAAAGATACAAGAGAAGTTGATTGCAAGAAGATTGACGATGATCAGAAGCAGATACAACGCTCGCCATCACTCAGTCAACAAGTGCACCCGTTGACTCGATCGGCGAACGTCTGCAGAAGAAGGAAGACGAGAACGAGCGCCAGGAAGGCTCAAGATTAGAGTGGCAAAAGCCCACAATTAAGAGCTCCTGGACAGCCTCCTGATTTGTCACGTGGCTTGCCGAACATTACTGTTGTGAGCAAACGTGACACGCCAGCTGCATCGTGGAGCGCGAGAGAGATGGCAGGGCGGACAATGAAGGGGCTTTCGGACATACATTGCAATCTCTGCTAGCGGCAACTTAAAAGTTGACACCATGGAACAGTCGACACCAATCGGGTACATCACTCTTACATCCCCGGCATCTTGAAGCCTCCAGGCATTCCTGTCAACATCCGCCCGTCACTTCGAGTGCGGTTGAGCAAAAGAAACGACAACCTCCCATCCCCGGCATGCCGCCCATGCCGCCCATGCCGCCCATGCCGCCCATGCCGCCCATGCCGCCCATCCCCGGCATGCCACCCTTTCCTCCGCCCATCTTCGACTGCAGGAACGAGAGGTCACAGGGAGCGTCGAGGGCGCGAGCAAGTCAGACCTGAATCTTCATGATGAGGTTCATGATCTCCGGGTCGTTGGCGTACTTGGCCATGGCTGTTCAGCATCGCTCAGCAACTCATCGCCCTCAAGCTCAAGGAGGCTCAGAACCTGCCGGCCCTCCCGTTTGCATCTCCATCATGGCCTGCAACGACCCTGAGTGGCACCTCCCCTCACGAGCCTGCCTCAGTCCTACCTGCATCACTTTTGGGTTCTGCATCGCCATCATGATCTCCGGGTCATTGAAGATTTTCTCCATCCCGGGAGGGACGTTCATCCCGGCCCCCCCTGCCTGCTGCTGGAAGTCCATGAGACGTTCAGCTCTCTCCCGTGAGATCCTACCTCAGCCTGCTGAGCCCTTTCATTCTCCTCCTCCACCTCCTGCAAGTCGGGTTGGTGAAAACTTCAACGTTCTTGCTGGCACCATTTACCTTAGCTCTCTGCCTAATCATCTCTTCTCTGCGCCTCTCAAGTTCCTTCCTCTTCTCCTCTTCCTGCATGTGGCTGTAAGTGCATGAAGACTGGGGAGCTGAGACAAACCTCTTTCTTCAATTGCTTTTGCCTCTGCTTTGCTTCCTTGGCGTGAACCTAGAATTGCCCGTTTATCAGCACTCGCAGGCAACCTACAATTCACCTTGTCGGACTTGGGCTGAATCTGCTTGCGAAACTCGTCGGTGTCCTCGTCGAAGTCGATTGTTTGACCAGTTCCAAGGTCCTGAAAGGCAAAACCTTGAGGCATTAGAAACCGAGAATGGATCATCGAACCTGTACAGCCTCCACCCACTTCCCGAGCATGGCGTAGGCCCTTCCTCTGGAAACCAGGGCTTGTTAAACTAGATCAGCAAGGAACTCCTCGCACCTTGTCTTGAAGGCTTTAGCAGAATCAGGGTTGATCTCGAGAGCCTTGTCTGTGGTTCAAGATCAACTTCTGACTAGCCAAAAACGCATGTAAGAACGAACCCGTGTCACGCTTGGCTGCCACAGGCTTCTTCATCTTCAAAAAGCAGTTTCCTCTCGATGCGAACGCCATGGCCGTTGGCGAAAGTTTGATGATTTCAGTCCTGCAGGCAAGTGTGACCCTCCATCGAAAGGAGGTAGCGAAAATGTCTACCAGAGGTCTGCTGCTTTTGCATAGTCGCCATTGCCAGAAGCCTCCATGGCCTGCGGCTTGAGCTCTGCGACCTGAAAGAACGATTATGAACGGAGGAGGCAAACACCTCGAAGACCTTGGCGTAGTCGTCGTCAGTAGGCTCTCGTGTAGGATCGCCCATATCTGGCATTACGCTGACGTCCCCTACAGAACTTGATTTACAACGGATGCAACGGCTGAGCACAGGGGACCATCTTCTTCACGAACAATGTCCTCGTCGTCCTCCATGTCATCTTCTTCGTCCTCTTCTTCTTCTGTCATGTCGAATCAAACCAGCACCATTTCGATGTGAACCAAACAATGCACTTGCTTGCAATCTCTTACCTTCAGCCTCTGCACGAGTACTCTGTTTGGATCTTTCGTTGCTTTCTGCACCAGACGTCTTGTCATCAGTTGGAATTCTGCCGCCATATTCCTTGATCAAATCACGGAGAAATCCAAGTTTTGCATCATTGATAAGTTCAGGGTTCTGTTCAGTTGAGGATCAGTCTGTCAGGAAAGCAATCACTATCAAACTTCATCGTCAAACCTTTCGGATCTTCTCTACAACATTGGCTGCACCACTGACGTCTTCGTCGTTCAAAGTCGTGTCTTCATCATCCATCACCTCCAACTCCACGCCCCCGCGGAGCCTCATGTTCAGGGATCGAGTTGGGCCCGCAAGGCTGCTGACATGTTTCCAACCGGGTGCTCCACGACCATTATTCCAGGCAGGTTCTGGCACATGACCAAGTTCTGACGCGTAGCAAGATGAGATGTTCTCGATGGAGAAGAGCAGGGAGAGCAGAGCGCTCAGTGCAAGCATTCTCGTCGCCGTCATTGATCTGCACCTACTTCAGCGATTGAGAGTCCCACAACACAAAACAGTCAACAATGAGGTGGTTGAAATCGTGGTCGGTTCACGATGTCTCACAGGACTACATCTATCCGGTACCGACTTCTCCCCCTCAAGCACAAAAATTGACAGACGAACTTCTTTCGAGGTGTCAACACACACACACGCGTAGCAACTGGGGAGCATTGTTGAGGGATCAAGTGCACACAGGCTCTAATGCTTTGCACGCTACCCATGAGGGAATTCCATGTATCGAATGCATGTTTTGCTACCACTGCTGCTCATTCAGCACACGCATCACTGTGCACATTCAATGTGAAGGAACACCAGCACACGCATTCCCAAACCTCTCCCTTGATCGTTCATTCCGCGTTCTTCCTGGTCGGCGATATATCCCTTCTTTCGTCTTATCATGATTTCCCCTCCTCTGATCTTATACTCTGATCTTCTCTACTCTGTTCTCATCTTCTTTCATCTTCTTCGCATCTCTTCTTCCCTTCATCTCTTCTCCCCCTCTCTCTTCCCTCCTTCCTTCTTCAGTATCCTGCATCCCTTCCGCGCCATGATGCGCCCTAAAGTATACGACTACCCACCCACTCTAGTCATTCCTCAAGACCCTACCCTCCATCAATATCGTAATGTGAAGGCTTTCGTTTCTCAGTACCCACATAGACATGAAATTTCTTATTGATAATAATAGTAAAAGAGAGACATGACTTATTGTATGCCTTTTTTCAAACAGCAAAGAACCCAGTACCCGTATATTTGTATCACCCTACCCGTACACGAGACACATGCCCCTCTCGAGGAATTCTTGTAGAACACCATTGGTAAGCTTACTTTACTCAAAGTTAAGTTAAAATCATTACGAGTAGGCACTTGGGCTCGTTTGCTGTCACCCGACCTCATCCCCGCTCCACCGTAACGGGCGCCGCCGCAGTGCCTCAGTGCTGGCCGGGCGGCGGGCATCGGGCAGCGATGGGCCTGCCGCCCGGGCACCAGGGCCGGCCATCATCAGAGTCCGAATGCTGGCCTGACCGTACCATCACGCGCCGCCCGACCGTCCGACGGCCGTCGGCGCCCGGCTGGGCCCCGGGGGCCCACGGCTCAGTGACTGGCTCGGCGCCGGCGCCGGGGGGCCGCTGAGTGATCGGATCCGGTGACTCTGTGACCCGACGCAGGCACCGTCACGGTGCCCCGGGCGCCAAGGCCCGCAGTGAGGAGTCCGGGCCCGGGACGACCGTCCGATCATGGCATGTCGACGGTCCGATCGATGATCATCGGATCCGCCGGGCCCCGCGGCCCACTGCCGCGGCTCCCGCCGGCGGCGGCGGGCCCGGGGGCCGCGCCGCCCGGCCCGCACTGCCATGACAAGTCAACCGTTGAAGAGAACACGGTCCGATCCTGGCATCAGTGGCAAGCGGCCCAAGTTACCGTGGAATGCGCGCCGCCGGGCCGGGCCGGCCGTACCGGCGCCCCGGCGGGGCAATGCGGCCAACTTCGGCTAACTTGAACTTTCAACTTGCAAGGCGGTGGCACTGAGTGCCGCCGGGATCTCTCGGTCGCCGGGACCACGACGGTACGGTCACCGTGGCACCGTCACGGCGGCACAGGCTGAGTGGCCGCCTTCAACTTCCCGGCCTGAGAGTCACTGGCCATGTCAACTGCGTGTTATTCGCCCCTTTTCTGAAGTTGTCACGATCCTTCACTGGCATCGTGCGTATCAATTCCACACGAGGTGACCGTCTTCAAGGCTTGCTTGATTCAGCATGCCATGATGCTCGAGTCAGATTCCGGTCAGAAGGCCTACAGACTCAATAATGAGTTACAACTTGTGCCCCGAAAGTGGAAAGCATAGCATCAGCATAATGAAACCAGCTTGGAACGGAAACAAGCATCCGAAGAATGGATCGAGAGATGCTGTGCAGCTGGCGATGAAAGCAGCAAACTTTTCAAGTTGAGGATGAACGAGTGAGTATAGCTATCCGGCGCTCAGTTCAGCATGCCAGGGCTGAGCTAAAGCCGACCAGGTGATCCTTGCTGGCAAGGACGTGAAGCTCATTACCTAGCACGTGCAATAAGTGTGGGCGATATGATCTTGGGTCAGGTCTACCGCAGCTTACTTTGTATCGACTCATTCTATTATTCGAAGTTCTGATGAACGGCAGCAGTGGACCGAAGCAGCGTCAACAGCGCCTACGCAACTGGTTTGCATATCACGTTTACTCTCCTGCCGAGTCTACACATATTAACAAAGAGAAGAAGAACATATAACGCATCTCATGTAGCCATCATATCTTACACACCACATGGAAGGAAGCGAGCATCAGTTTAGATGAAATGTCAGATGAAATGTCACGTCTCCGCATTTCTGGCCATAGTACCCCTCATCAATATATCGAGGCGTTCCCCTCCAGATCGAAGCCAATCATCCATCGAGTTGAAGGCAACGAGAATGGTCAGGGGGGTTCCAAGTGCCAAAGCTGACCAATCTCGTTTCCTTCAATCCGATAGGTTCTAGAACCCACCGAACCCCATATGACGGCCCGAGCAACACGCTCTGATACATTGATAATGCTCCAATTGAATTATGCGATTGTCAGCCATTTTAGCATTATTCAGTCATCATTATTGTTGCATTGTCAAAGGACTAAGATGGGCCTTGGGGCTTGCCATGACCCGCACTCATGGGGACTTAACTACTAGGAACTCAGTCGGTGGACCCCTTGTCCTTCCTTTTGTACATCTACAGAAAGGTTTCCTTGAGAATATGCCGTCTGTCCTGTTTGAATCCATCTGAGGACAAAAACTTGACGATCGGCACAGAGTGGAAGAGGGAGACTTCCGAATTTCTGCCAGTAGCCCCCCGTTGCGTCGGGTTTCATTTGTTATCGTCGGGGTTTTTCGTTTTTCTTCGACCCGTTTTGAAAACTCTTCTTTTCACACAACTCCTCGCATCTCACAGAAATCTTCGTTTGGATCGGGAGTTTTTTAAAAAACAGAGTAGTTAATTGAAGAGGTCAACCGGTATAAGCCTCTAAGAATACTATTTTCGGTTTGTAGCTCGAAAGTCTTCCATACACTAGCAAGTGTATTTCTTATGTAGAGCTCTAAGTAATTCACACCTAGCTTCTTTTCAATGCTCTCTGGAAATAGAAGGGTGCAGAGTCCTTTAGGTACTGCGTGCCAAGATCGAAGAGTGCATGGGCAGCAACACGACTTCTCAATATTCAAATTACCCAAAGTAAATTGAAAATATAGTCCAAAGTCCAAATCGCTTCCGGAGGGTGTTCCTATTTTAAAAGAGTATTTAAGCGTGGGGCGATGACTTTTAAAAAACTAATAGCTCCCCGCTCACATACTAATTTTACGCCCGACCCCCGGAGCGGTCCGAAGGAACACACTTTTACATTCCCGCAGATACACCCGTTTCGAGAACCCCCTGGCGTACTCCTGACCACCCGTGTAGGCAAGAACCTCGTGTACCGATCGCTTTACCTCAGAAAGAGGCTATCTCGTGGTGGGTCACAATACTACCTTTTCGGCTATGTGGGGGGGTGGGGTCAGCAGGGCAAGGTGCTTTCTGTGTGGTCATGCAATTTTTCTTTGGACCCGTCCATTCCTCTACAAACGACCCCACTTTCGAGGAGCCACTGAAAACCCTAAGCCTAGAAGTATTTTTAAAGTCGTCACGGCTCAATGGTTATAAAGATGTTTTAAGGCGACCCCCGCCTCTCCGAGACTCCCCGGACTTTTGCGTTTGTACCAGACAGACTGCATGCAGGTGTACCCTACCCTTCACGATAAGAAATTGAAATTACAAATTCTCTTTCATTGAAAATTTATCTTTGTTATTCAAAGTATAACCATCATATTTATTTGATTTTGTACTATTTGACATAAATCGCAAATTGAGGTAGGTAGTACCCTCGACCTTGTCTTTTTTAGTTCCCACCCCTCCCACCCTACATGTACCTCTCATTCGGTGTACCCTTCAACTCACCCCACCTACCCCAGATGTACCTCCTACCTACAAATGGAACACATTAGTACCAGAAATTTTCCTTGATACCCCCCATTAAACCTGACCCCACATTACCCCTACCCCTCCATACCCAAGAGTGGGCAAGGAGTAAGAGGTGGCAGCATACGGTGTGGGACAAGAGCGCGGAGTCAGGAGCGGAGAGCACGTCGCAGAGAGACAGGTGTTGACTGTTGAGACTACTTTGAAGAGAGGTTGGAGTGGAAGAGAAGATCGGAAAGTTGTCCTTCCAAGAGATTTGATCAAGCTTCGGTCTATTGCGAAGAGTGTTTGGGCAGCAACGATCGGTTTCGATTTGGTGGTGGTCGACTTTGTAAGACGAGCGAGGGAGATTGGACTTCTGGTTCAAGCGCCAAGACCCAATACATTATCAACTGAAACACGCGGAAAGCTGCAAATTGAGTACCAACTGAGTCTTTTTTCACCGCGTGAAGGCAAATCCGATTTCGCTGGATTACTAATTGTATGATACAAATGAACAAGACTGCCATCGTTCTCCCAAGAAAGCAGAATGGCGAAGGCGTTGCCAGCAAAGACCCTGTCTGCCTTGACATGGCCAAGATTAGCAGCCTCTTCAAAATGAGTATCTCGCTATCCGCACTGCGCAATGCTTGCCGTCATGTGGGGTTGGAGAAATGGCCGTACTCAAGGAACAGAGACAAGTCCGACATGTCTGACCATCAGGTGTTCTGCTCCGACGGCTCCAAGAGTCCATCGAGCTCATCTGAGGACGAGATGTATCCCGCCTACGGTTGCATGTGGGACGCCGGCCAGCGAGGTCTTCCTGTGAGCGAGGACTTGATGCAAGAAGCTCTTCAGCATGTTACGGGGGGCCGAGAGTTTGGGGTCAGGGTGTGGTAGATCCGCTCCGAGGAAGGTCCAATTTCCATCTTGTACATGCTCTCTTGTCTGGTGAAAGACAGTTTTGGAGACTCTGTCTGCGCTACCTGTAGTCTGCTTTTTTCCTTTTGATTCGTTACTCGCTATAGCCTTTTTCCCACATCGGATGTTCGTTTATTTCACACCGCGAAAGTTCGAAATAAAACCCTGATCTCTTTCACCGATTGCATACCTCGCTCTTGGTTTTCTCCTCAACAGACAGACTGATGTACAGAACAAACGCAAACTTCTGTTCAGTGCATCATCCACCGCCGTTGAACTTGTCTTCCAGCGCTTGAATCTGCTGTTGCAATTGCTCTCTCTGGAGTTGACATCTTCATCACAAGAGCAGCACAAGGACCCTTTGAACACCTGATTCATGTTGGTATTCAGTGCCTGCAAAGAAAGATCAACAAAAGCCATTGAGAGAGATTAGTAGACGTACCGCAGCGAATCTTTGTTTCAACACCGGATTTGCAGCTCTGTTAAGATGTCATCAAATTCAGAGGAAAGAACGTGATCAAGATGTTCCTGTCTTGGTCTTCCTTCTTCTTTTTGTACTCCTCCTCCAGCTCTTGTATCTTCGCCTGTGTGGTAACGAGAGTCAACCCTTCACAAGCAACGCAGTCAAACAGCTCTTGCCTTAAGCGTGTTCATCTCCTCTAACAACATCTTCTGCTCTTCTGTCAACTCCTTGGGCTCCTCAGGAGCAGCAGCAGCCGCTGGACTCTCCCCCGCTCCTTCATCCACTTGCTCCCCATGCCTTGGTTCCTCTCCATGTCCATCAAACTCGCCTCCTTCCTGCACTGCCTGCTCCTCTTGCTGTTCTTGTCCTCCCACTGCCTGCTCCACAGTCTCCTCTTCAACCATGTCATCCAGACCGTCAAGCATGTCCTGATCTTGATCTGCCTCCTGCTGTGGCAGCATGGTCAGGCTAGGGCGATGACCAGTCCTGACTGCTCACTTGCTCTGCGGAGGCTTCTTGGGAAAATCCTCTGACTGCAATGAAGCAATGAGACAAGAGATTGAAGTTTGAGAGGAGGAGGAAGAGGATGTGAGACAAGGATCGTTACCATCGTCTTGTGGTTCTTGACTGAGAGATTGCGTGTCTGACGTGTAAAGGTCAGTTGATCATTTCATGCCACCTCTTGCAGACCTTGACCCATCACGTCTCCTTCCATCTGCAAATACGACAGTGAGATTTGAGCAGCGTCTCATCAACATCAAACTTACACTCATGTTGTCTGTTTCGGCGTTCACGTCTGGAGTAGCCCTATCCCCGAGGTCCTGGGCAGCATCAAGAGAGTGATTCTGGGTGAAAGGCAATCCTACATCGGCGGGAACGAAAGTGACTTGAGTCTGCAGAGCGATCAACTAGAGACTCGTCTCCTCTGACAGATCCTCCTTTCCTCTTACTGACCTCGTCCCCGTGATCATACACTTCTCCGTGACTGTCCGCATGATTGTCGTCACCCTGGTGGACGTTTCAAGAAACAGCCTCGGGAGGAAGGAGAGGGGGTCTCTTTCAGGGTTAGAGTAGGGATCATACCGGCATGAGAATTTCTGGATCCCCATCTTGACCTGCCGGTCAGCATGAGGACACGAGACGCGTATAGGAAGAAGCAGACGCCCATGACGACCTGACATATCCTCTGGCGGAAGGATCTTCATGGAGAAGAAGTCAGCGAGAATGAAGCAGACCGCACAAGATAGGACAGAACATCGATCTAGCTCAAGAAGAACACAAGTTCGTAAGGTGTCTTGTTACCTGGGGCTCTGGCGAGTCGTATCCCTGGGTTTGTTCGAGCTGATAGAGGACAAAATGAGGAGAAGGCGTGATATGGCAAGAAGGTACAACATGATTGGCAGGGGCGCCAGCATCTTCCATCTGTGAAGTTGTAGACGTCAGCATCGGTCAGGGAGTGAAGGATTGGAACGAAACGGGCTGAAGGAGAGAAGAAGGAGAGGAGGAGTAAAGTTCGCGGATGAACACGAGAAGGTCATGATGTGTCGAATTGAATGCGAATGATACACCAACAAGGTCGAGGACACTGTTCTTCACCTCAGGAGGATTCTCTTCATCGTCAAGAAGTGCGTTCTCCAGCTCCTCCGCGAGTTTGTTCTCCTGGTTGTCTTGCTGTTCGGTGAGAAACGACATCAGCACCCGACTGACACACACTCAACCCACCTCCACAGTATCCAGCTCTGCCTGGGCTTCGTCGTCCAGCTCCGCTTCCAGCCGGGCCTACAAACAAGCACGCCCTCAGCAAACAAGCTGCTGTCCTCCCCACTGATACTCGATACCTCCTCGTCGAGATCGAGGGGAAGCTGGTTGTCATGTACTGGGGACGAATGCCACGTCACGATCAGTCGCTCTCAAGTCAGTCAATCACCCATCAGCTCCTTGGGCATGTCGCACTCGGCCTGAGTCATGAGACCTCCAGCTCCGTCTCCTACTCAGCCAGTCAGGGAGGGACAGTGCAGAGGCAGGAGGATTTCACCGTAACATCTCATCTTAAACCTGACTTTGGTAGCAAGGAAACCAACCTGTTGTGACAAGTTCAACCAACTATGACGATCTCGATGGTTGTTGTTGTCGTCGTTATGATCACTCGAATTACAATCATTTCCATAGTCATCATCATCTTCATCACCATCCTTGTCAACATCAACTACGTGTACTAGTTTTTGTATCTGTACTCGTACTCCCTCTACTCTACATCTTATGAGGCACCTTCATATCATCCACCATCACAACGACCGATAACAACAACTTACCCTCTTGTGGTTGTCCTGGCGATACGCTCGTCCATTTTTTCGATAATACATCTCACCATCCTGCAACACACACATCCGGCAAGTGATCAGCATGTTCAAGCTCTGCCCTGTACTTCACCTTCCCGCGATAGGGCTCCCCTCCTCCCTCTCCAATGTCTTCGTTTTCTGCCCCGTTGAAAGCCGTCGGCTCGCACTCCTCCTGCACCCGCGTCATTCGAGACCAGGAGCTGGACAGCACATTGTACGACAGCGCAGGCATGTAGCAAAGGAGGACAGCGTTCAGGGAGGTAAGGAAATGTACACAAAACAGCAGAACAATCACGTAGACAGCAGATGTTAGCAAGCAACAATCAAACATCTCCGTTCCTCTCCACACATCGACAGAGACAACGGAAAACAGAAGCAACAAACTCAAAGACCATTAGCAATCTCACCTCGATTTCCTCCACTTCCGTATCTGCAAGCATCATGAGTTTTCACTACATTACGTTCAAGCTCAAAGTAAAGAGTTCACCTGTTTGCTCTGCCCCTCTGCTCAAGAGCAACACGAAGAAAGCCAATGAGTCACGGAACAGCAACGTCAAACATGCGTCGATTCGAACTCACTTGTTCTGAAGGCGTAAGATGTGTCGTTCTGCTCTCATGATCGCGTTTTTACGATTGCGCTTCTTCTGTAACGCCCACAACCTCGTCAGAGAGCGATGGCGACAAGACCAGAAGAGAACATCTCCAAGAGTATCTACAACATTACCAGCAGGCACAGCTTCTTGTAGTGGGGGGTGTGACGTAGAAATTCCCGTGCAATCTTGTGCGTCGGGGGAGTGATACCGCTTGACAGGAGTCAAGAGCAGTCAAGGGTGGAGAGGGAAGCATGGAAAAAATAGAGTTGGGGGGGGAGGGGGGAATGTAAGGAGTTAGGATTGGGGACAGGAAAGAGTGAGGGAGGTTGGGGGGGTTGAGAAAGCACAGGAAAGGGGAGTGGTGAGGAGCAGGAAGGAGGAAGGAGTTGTTGAAGAAAGCAGACGGCAGGACGTTAGGGGTAGGAAGGAGGTGGTGGAGAGGAGAGTACCTCTCCAGCCGACCAGAGGGACGGCTCTCACGCAGAGTCTGCTCGCAATGCACATGACGCATGGTGGTGCATTGATGAGTTTTCAAACCTTCGCCTCCTCGACATCTTCGTGCACAACCATGATCTGCAGCGGGAGAGAATGTCAGGGACGAGGCCGAAGGAGAGACGAGGTGAATGCTGGGTCAAGATGTGTTCTGAGCAACCTTGCAAACACTCTCTAGCACATCACAAACTCATCCTCATCCGCGCATCCTCTTCACACGAGACACTAACCTGAGAAACATCGCATGTCTTGATGTAATCTCCACTCTTCCCATCGATCGTTCGGTAGGCCTGTCGACACGTGAGGACGCGTCCTCATCACTGCATGCTCGACTCGCCTCCACAAGAGTCGGGAGGTCGCAGAGAGACGCCGGGAGGTTCTCAACCTGAGGCGTTCCAGCGCCAATGGTGAAACATCCTGTTTCCACACGTCAAGCAAGGCTGAAAGCAACGGTATCAAGAGTTTGAGCAGGGCAATGACACGGAGAGAGGTGGAGAGGTGGAGAAAGGTGGAGGGAAGGGGAGGAAGGGGAGGGAGGGAGGAAAAGAAGAACACAAGTCGTCCTCTGGTACCTGGTCGACCTCTGAACCCGGGTGTCGTTTTTTCCTGCAGGGAAGGATGAGGAGAGGAGGGAGTAGACGCAGCATGTACAGGATCTATTCTCAGCTCGAGCCCCTCGAAGTTGTTGGCCTCGATCATGGCACGAACCTTTCCATAATGTCATCAGTGCGTGTACGGCTGCAGGGAACAGTCTTTACTCGCTGGGCATACGCGGGAGGGAGCCTCAGGATGAATGCTCTGCGGGGATTGATGAGAAGGGAGGGGCAAGAGGCAAGGTTCACCTATCTCCTTCTTCGGTGTTCTCCTCCATCCTTCGAGCTCCTCCAGGGAACTGCGAGGAACAGCTTTCTTAAACCACAACCTCCTTCCTGGTCCGCTGAATCCGCCTCTCCTCAGTCTCTGCTGATGCATATCTGCCTCCTAGCTGCCTCATTGTTGTCACATCGTCGTTTCTCTTCCATTCTTCCCTCCTCCCCTCCCTTGTTCCCTCCCTCCCTCTAGCTCTCCCTTCCTCCACCTCGCTCGTTTCTCTCAGCCTTCCCATGGTCGGCCTTGTTGGTTGACTAGAAGTAGCTGAGTAAATTTGAACCGGCGACCACCTACTGCCGGGCCCCGGGGCCCGGGGACCGGGGCCCGGCGAAGGTAACTACTGAGACGCGGCAAGGTCAGGCCAGAAACTGGCTCAAAAGTGATGTAACTGCCAACGTAACGTTAAGGCTATTTTAGAAAACAAAAAAAAAACGTCTTCAGGGTTTGAATACAGAACCCCTCTTTTTCTCCTTCAAAGTACCGGTGAATTTAACTTTGAGAGTACAACTTGGAATCTGTTTGTTCTTTGATACTGGCGCTGACGGGGCTCATGGCGGAGTAAACGGCGGATAGAGTGGAGAGAAGGGAGGAAGGAGAATGAGAGGCGAGGAAATGCTGAAAGGACGAAGGAGCGAAATATATGCAGAGAGTGTGTGATATGAAGACAGATATCCAGTCAAGGCAGGGAAGGCAGGGAAGGCAGGCAGGGAAGGCAGGAATGCAGGCAAGGCAGGAAAGAGAGAGGGAGGAAAGGAAACAAAGCACAGACGCGGACACTACTTCTGCTGTGCTACACTCAGTAGAGCTGTTGAACCACCGTGAGGATATGTCATGATCTGATTGTTGCTAACGTGGGAATGTACCAATGTCCTCCACCTACTTCGAGCTTCTTGATCTGACGCTGCCTGCCTGCAGTCTCGACGCCGTGAGGGAAATCATGGGCTGCTGCGAAAGTCGCCATGATCCCTCCCTCATGTCTTCGGGGAGACCGGAGATGTACAAGAGCTCTATCGACGAGGGAGGAAGCATGCCGGCGGTGGAACGAGCAGCCGAGGCGATCCGCGCCTCGGCTGGAGGACAGCTGACGCCTGGGGGGCTCCGAGACGTCCGACTCGCCCTCCTCGCCCTCCCTCGCGACCCCAACAGCGTCCCGGAGGTCGAGCAGCGCGACATGTCGGAGATCGTTCAGATTCTCAAGTGTGAAACTCAGAGTGCCGACTTGATGCTGACGGGGCTGGTGCTCATGCGGTACCTGGCTCAGCGCCAGGTCAACCAGAAGAGAATGGCGGCGACGGACTGCGTTTCCCTTGTGCTGCAGGCCCTTCAGATCCACGACTCGAACCCGACGCTGCAGGGAGTAGCGTGCGATACCCTGGGGAACCTGCTGCAGGAGGAGATCAATACCGAGCAGTTCCTGCAGCAGAGAGGGGTGGATGCTGTCTTCCGAGTGATCAATGCCAACATGTCTCACACGCGGGTGATGGAAGCGGCATGCTTCCTGCTAGGGAACGTGGCGTCGTCGGAGGAGGGACTGAAGCACATTGCGAGGAACGGAGGAGGGAAAGTTGCGCTGTCGGTGATGAAGGCCCATGACAAGGATCCTGAACTTCTGCGGGAGCTTCTCTTCCTGACCTCCAACGTCGCGCAGAGTCCACAGCTACAGCAAGAGCTGACGGACGCAGGGGCGGTGGAGGCTGTGCTGGGGGTTATGCAGCAGCATGTCGCGTCCCCTGAGCTTCAGGCGATGGCCTGCTCTGCCATCGACAACCTGTGCTCCGCTCCTAGCAAGGGTGAGGCGATGTTTCCATTCATGTGTGGGAGTGGAGAGGAGGGCGTACAAGACGTTGCAGAATAGATGGGAGGAGGAGACGGTAAAATGACGGGAGAGGAGGAGGAGGAGGAGGATGAGAAGTTACATGTCTACAATGATCTTGAAATTAGCGGATTCTGTTGCTCATGATTCAGACAGTGGTGGTGTATTGTAGTAGCTATTGAATTGCAGGAATGAGCTTCGGGAGATTGTGCAAGCATGGAACAACGAGGAGGATGACGAGGGCAGGAAGGAGGGAGTAACGCGGTTCAATGCAGGAACTGAAGGAAACAATAACAACACGAACGCTTATCGGCCTTCTGATTCGGCGGTAAAGACTATCATCCAGGCTGTTGACAGGCATTGCAACGATGCCTCCGTAGTGAGAAGAGGAGCAGGTAGGAGAACTTGTCCTGCTGTTCATCAGCGTACGCAGTCGATTTTGCTTCTCTGCATTGCAATCTTGTTCCGTTGATGACCCTGATGATGATTTCTTGATATTCCTGCAAGACTTTGAGCCTCGTGCTATCAGGTGCCCTTGCAACTCTCGCAAGTCTCAAGCCAGCGCTGTCAAGCTTCATCGGCAAGGAGGAGACGGTCCAGTGCCTGGTAGAGGCTGGGAGCTCGGTGCTGAAAGGGAAACAAGACAACCAGGCGGTGATTCAGGTACTGCCCTCTCGAGTTTGTTCGCTTCCTATCCCCTCCTCTCTCCCCTCCTCTGTCTCCCTCCTCTTCCCTCCCCTAAAGATCTCTTTAGAAATCGCAACCTTACTCCTCGAATCATTCTCTTTTTGCACTTCCAACTTTCATATCCTTCCCGCCCAGCTCCTTTCTCTCCTCCTTCAGACTTCATGGATCCTTACAGCCTGCTGCGTCCTCCTGCAGTCCCTCACTCCTCCTTCAGGTGTTCCGAGCCCTGGAATCTCTCGCAGACGTCAAGGAGAACAAAGCTCTTCTGAGCAGAGAGGATGGAGCCGTACAGCTTGTTATGACCCTCGTGAATGTACTTGAGCCTCTTTCGTCTTCCCTCCTTTCTCTTCTTGCCCTTTCCTCCCTCATCCCTCCACCCCCTCCTCCCTCATCCCTCCACCCCCTCCTCCCTCCTCCACCCCCTCCTCCCTCTACTTCCTCTGTCTCTTCGCTCACCTCAACCTCTGCAGTCTTCAAGTCCTCGTCCGGCTCCTGTCGCCAGAGCTCTTGCCTTCATCGCCAAATTGTGTGAGAACGATGACATGAAGCAGCATCACCCCCAGGTTGATCCCTGTCAACTCACATGTCCCTCGAATTCCGTCCTGCCGCGATTGATGTTGCTTGCTATCATCATCCTCTTAATATACTCGTCCCTCCCTCCCTCCCTACTTCCATCTCTCCTTTCCTCTCCCTCTCTCCTCTCCTCTGTCCCGCTTCATTTATTTTCGTTCTCTCCACCCTCCTTGTTGCCATTTTTTCCATCCATCTTTGACGCATCTCCGTTCTTCCCGACCCTGCTTCTATCATCGTTTTTCCCACCAGCTTCACTACCATGATTCTCGTTGTGCTCGTCCTCATCAACATCGTCAGATCAAGGAGGACTTGGGGCTTGAAATGGTCTCCTCCTCCCTCTCGCACTTCTGGAATCATCCTTCTGTCGTCATCCCGGCATGCACCATCATGGCAGGTCTTTTTCCTCCCCCCCTCCTCCCCTCACTTCCTTTTTCTACCCTCCCCTCCTCTCCTCTCCCCTCCTCTCCTCTCCCCTCCTCTCCTCTCCCCTCCTCTCCTCTCCTCTCCTCTCCTTCACTCACCTCCCCCTTCCCTCCTCCCCACCCCTCGCCTCCTTCCTTAACTTGAGCATTCCTCACCAACTTTCCCAGCGCTGGCAAAGGACACGCAGGAGGAGGAGACGATGAACGGCCACAGATCAAGCATGGGTGAGAACGTAGACTTGTGGAAGAGAGCTATGGGAGGCCTTCTCAAGGCTGTGAGGGCTCGACCCGGTATCTTCCTCTCCTCCCCTATCCTCCCCCACGCTTCCCTCTCCTCTCCTCTCCTCTCCTCTCCTCTCCTCCCCTTCCCTCTCCTCCCCTTTCCTCCCCTCCCCTCTCCGGATCCCTTCCCCTGTCCTGTCCCCTCTTCCTCGTCCTGTCCTGTCCTGTTCTGTCCCTTGCTCTCCCTTACTTATCTCTTCTCTTCATTTCCTTTCTCCTTTCCCACATCCTCTTCCTCTTTCTACTTCTCCTTCTCATCCTTCTCTTGCAGGTGATGTGGCTGTCGCTGTGAGCGCCTGTGTTGCTCTGGCTTGGCTGTGTGAAAGGAGGGTGCAGGTGAGAAGAACGAGTTTGAGTTCTTCATCCTCCCTTAGCCTGCGACCTGATTGATCCCTTCCTCCACTTTGTCCTCAGTATCAAACATGTCACAAACAGCACCAAGAACATTCACTTTTCTCATCATCATCATCATCATCATCATCATCATCATCATCATCATCATCCTCTTCTTACTACAACTACCCCCACCACCTTGATTGTCGTCATTGGTGGTGGTGGTGGTGGTTTTATTGTTATTATTGTTGTTGTTTTTGGGAAGGAGAGTAGAACGAGGGTGCTGTTGTTTTTGTTGATGATATCTCCTCCTCCTCCTCCTCCTCCTCCTCCTCCTCCTCCTTCTCCTGCTTGTTACTTTGTCAATGTGTTGCTGACTGTCTTCTCTATCAGCCGTCAACCTCGGAAGTTGGTGATCTCATGGGAGCATTCGTCATGGTCATGCGAGCGCATCCGAGGGATGCGGATGTTGCAGAGGTGAAGGAAGAGGCGGGAAGAGGCGGGAAAGAGGAGGCGAGCAAGAGGCGCAACATAATGGAGGAAACCAAGGCCCAATGTGGCTGAAGGAGGGGAAGAAGGGTTGTAGAAAGACAAGGGGGAGGGTGTGGAGGGAAGAGAAAGAGGGAAGGAGAGAGATGAAGGGATGGGAGAAGTGAAGGGGTAGGAGACGAAGAGTGTGAAGGTGGAGAGGGTTACTTCACGTGTACTTTGAGGACTCCTGGGCTACAGCTGGAGCTGACGGCATGGCCTTGCAGGCGGCGTGTTTCATGTTTTCATCGGTTGCCAAGGAGAACTCCCCAGCTATCCGCCAGCAGGCGAGACTACCTGACAAGGGCCGTGCGCGGGTGTAACTCAGAGCGTCAGGTGATCAAGTCTGGAGCTCCTCTGCTCGTCGTGATGGTCCTGCGCCACTTCAGTGAAGCCCCTGGTGATTTGCTTCCTCCTCCTCCTCCTCCTCTTTGCTCCTCCTCCTTGCTTTCTCTTCCTCCTCCTTTTCTTTCTCCTGCTTCTCCTTCTCTTCACTCCTTCTCTTACTCCTTCTCCACCTTGCTCCGTTCGCCTCCTTCTCCTCTCTCTACCTCCTTTTCACTCCGTTTGCCTTCTCATTATCATCAACTTTCTTCTTCTCCTCCTCCTCATCATCATCACCACCATCTTTCGCTCCACTCTCCGCTCCCCATACTCCCGTCTCTACCTCCTCCCCCTCTGTCCCCTCCCTTGTGTCCCTTCGTCCTCCTTAGTGTTGCTATCGCCATCGCCACCACCTCTTTCTCTGTCCTGTTTTGAATCTTTGGTCCTATTTCTTCCCTCCTTGCTCTATCTTCCTTCCTCTCCTGCTTGCCCAGCCTTGTTCCCCTCCTCTCTTTGCTTCTCCTCTCTCGCCTCCTGCTCCTTCTCCTCTCTCGCCTCCTGCTCCTTGGCACGGCATGCGCTGATCCTCTAGCAGGGGAAGTTCAGCCTGTCTTGAGGAGGGCAGTCAACGCCATCCGCCTGGTGGGTCTCGATGACCAGGCGACCGCTGGTAAGAGGCGGGGAGAGGGGAAAGGAGACAGAGATAGAGACAGAGACAGACAGAGGCAGAGGCAGAGACAGAGACAGAGACAGAGGCAGAGGCAGAGACAGAGAGACAGAGAGACAGAGACAGAGACGGAGACGGAGGCAGAGGCAGAGGCAGAGGCAGAGGCAGAGGCAGAGGCAGAGGAATGTGGGGGGTGAGAGGAGGGGGGAGGAGGGAAGAGGGAGAGGAGTTGGTGAGTCGGCAGGTCTCTCTGTCTCTGAAGAAGACTGCGAGATGCAATGGACCAGGAAAAGATGTACCAGGAGGGAGAGCAGCAAAGGGGCAAAGAGGAGCGAAGGAGGAGGAAGCTGGAACTTGATTCTTGCTTCTTTCAGGTGCTGTTCGCCTGGCTCGAGCGCCTGAGGCTCTGAAGAAGATTATTTCGAGGTTTCCCGAAAATGCTTCTTTGTCGAAATCAGGTCATCACTGAATCCCTTGCGATGATGTTTGTTGTGGTGACATGTTCATTTGTCTCCGGCAGCTTCGACAGCTTTGAACAGCATCGAGCAATCAGCATCTTCAGGCTTGTGAAAGTTGCAATTGTGTAGGAAGCAGGCGGAGCTGGAGAAGACTGATGTTGTTCTTGTATAGTTTTTCCATTACATTCGATCACTGTCGAGAAATTCGTCTATTTGTCCTCTTAAAAATATTCACTCTCACTATTCTGAAATGTGGAACGAAACCTGAGTTTTGATGGGAACAATGAATGATGATGACCACACCACATTAAACAATATCTGATTAAATCATATTGACAGCGTAGATAACAAAGTTTACAAGCAGTGCGATCTGTACATACCCCCCGCATTGAGTTCTTGCCGATCGTTCAGCTAGTGAGCATCTCGATAGCGCACATCAACAAGCGAGAGAATCGTCGGTGGTCGCAGATGATCAAAGTTGAGGAGTTGTTGTGATGCAAGAAATCATGTGTCCTCTCTCTGCTTTCAAACCAGAGGAAAGGTCTGCGTGTCGTCTCTTTGACATGGCCTGTCACAACATTTCAAAGAAAGCAGATCTTACCACTGATTACAGAGACAAACAGATACAAGTTGAAGAACACTGAACATGACAACAGACATGCTTTCTACACAGGTTATAGTTACCTGTGCATATTGCACTGTTTGAATGGTTGTGACAACAGCTTTTGGTTTGATGATGAGGATGATTTAAAGGTTGACTGTCGCCGATGACCTCCATCAAACCTATCCACTGACTCTGTTCTGGCCATCTTTCATCTTCTGATTCACAAGCTCGTTCAAGACCACGATTGTTCTCTTGCTCGCGTTGATTGCGGAAGTAAAACATTCGAAACTGATCCCAAGTCATCTCCCTCATGCTGCTTGTGATTGAGGCAGGCATCAGTGATGCTGGTAGCTGCTTGAGTTCACAGAGCAACTCTGATAGCCTCGAGTCCTGTCTCGCTGCAGATACAATCTCGTCACATGAGATCTTGAAGCCCTGATGGCTCAGACTTGAAGATCGCCGACGAAACATCTTCTTGGCTGTGAAACTACCATTCGGTTCCAAGTTCGGCACTAGCTGCTCTGGTGCCCCGTGCTCAAACATGGACCTCCTGCTGCCATGTTGAGGCATGCTGGTGTTGCTGATATGTCTTGGTGATGTGGCACCTGGTGAGACCCCGAAGAAGTCGTCGAACAACTCTTTGTGCGCAGGGACGCACATCGGGTTCCCAAAATCCTCAAGAAGTTGCATCTGAGTCAAGCATGCATGTTGGCCGTGATGCGACATGGACGACGGAGGACGCTCCTGACAACTCTGCGTCATGTTGATATCCTCCTCCATAAAGCTCGCTGACCTGGTGAGTCCAAGAAATCAGATGCCATAGATCGCATTGCTCTGAATCAAATTCTTTATCCTCCTGCCGAAAAATGATCGTGCGACTCGCTGTCGCATGATCATCTTTGAGCATCAACCTCTCTGAGCAGTACTTTCCTTTGTGCCCAATTCTTACATCCTACCTATTCGTATCTTGTGCAACGATTGTTTTCGTCACAGTGCATCACTCGTTTCTACCATCGATGTCGCATCACAACTCACGACGAGGTCCAACACAAATTCAAGGAAGGTAAAATGCTGTGGAGAAGATTTCCAAACACCATTTTTTTTCTATCCTATCATTCTTTCAACTTATGAACGACTTCTCTCTCGTTGTCTTGATGTCTCTTGCATTCTCTGAGCCGTCCTGCGTTTCACTCATATTCCTCTGTGCTAGACGTTCGCATGCTAGTTGTCATTCTCTCCTCCTCCCTAACCTTCCACATGTTTCGCACGTGTCGCCCCCCTCCTTCATCTTATCTCTGCCACAAGTCTCCGACTCATTTCGCTGCTCGTCTCCCTTCCTTCCATCGCTCCCGCCATCCCCCATCGCGTCTCCAACCATATCTCACGTTGCGTTCCCCCATTCAACCCCTACCCCCCCCTGCGGTAAATATTCTTGTACCCGACCTTCACCCCCTTGTAGTACCAATACTGTACCCCACCACCCCACCCCTACCCCCTCTGCGCCCTTCGTGTCCCCTCGGAGAGTCCAGCACACATCACATCCAGTACGGTAGGGGCAAAAGGCTCTACCACTGAGTACCGGTACTTGTTGTTTGAGATTACGGATATGAGGGGTGGGTGGTGGGTCCTTTTCGTACAATTGGTAGTTCCTTTCCGCCGCCCCTTGGATACGACCCCCGCGAGTCTACCTACCCACCATCTCGAAATTGGACCCCTCGTTAAACTAGGAATCTACCCCCTCGATTGACCCTCACAGTGAGTTTTCGGACCCCACCCCATACCAATCAGTCTCGTGGTATATCTCGCAGGACTCGGAAGTTCCAGTGGACCCAGTTTCAGTGCTTTTAATTTCAAATCTTCATTGATTCAATTTGACATGGAAGGGAAATGAACTAGGCGAATGGTTGACGTGTGAAAACTCCAAAAATCAATCTCGAGATATTTCAGCTCTGGCGCGCGCCCGTTGATTCACTGCTGCCGTGACCGGGCCCGGGCCCGGAGCCGGCGAATTCTGCGGCGCCTTCTTAGTATTGGGTCTTAGTGGAGATGAGGGTTGCAAACAGACGGGCGCAGGCATGGCAAGGGTTGTTGCGATGGTTGCAGTTGGCCTGACGTGCTGTAATGCTTACATCAGCTCTCTATACCCCCTCCCTGCCAGATCTCTGTCCACAGATCATTCCAGCGCCTTGCTGACAGGGTCCTTGAGAGGACCATGGGTTGAGCCCGCCTCTGTCGCATGCTACATGGCGGGAGGGGAAGGCGCCGGGAGCAGCGGGGAGGAGAGCCTTTCAGTGAAGGTATTCAGAGAGCAGCTGGAAAGGAAGTGGATGTTGTCAAGAATCCGAGCGAAGACTGTCTTCTTGCCCTTCGAGGAAGCTGTGAAATGGACGAGAGCGCTGGTGAGGAGGTAACGACCCACCCTTGTCAAATTTGTAACTTTGCTACAGGGGTGGTGGGAGAGCAAGGAGGAATGGCAGGAGTGGATCGAATGGGGCGAGCTAAAGAATCCTTACATCCCCTCCAACCCTGAGAGGTATTACGGAGAGCGTGGAGAGTGGAAGGGATGGGATTATTGGCTGGGAGTTAGGAGCGGCTGCTCTCCTGAGGACCTGGTGGACATTGCGACGAGGCGGACGGAGGACGGAACGCCACTTTAAGTCAGAGAACGCAGCAAGTTTGGGACTGTTCCCTAGTCGCGAGCCTCCTTGTGAAACTTTTTGTTATTCTTGCCGAGAAAAAAAACCTGCTTTCAAGTAATTCATTGTGCACACAGCGATTGAAAATCACCGCGGCGCATTTACATGGTGGGTATGTAGAACATTTACAAGATAACAACGGAGAAGCGAAACAAAAAGAAGAGATAAGTAGGAATGTCACATCATCGTGATGATGTAACATTGCAAGATGGTGGCAGAGTGAGGTCGTCCATCTGTTGGCAGTACTTGTCTACAAGATCCTGTCAGAGCCTGTCAGGAGCCTTGAACAGAAGACGGAATGATCATGATAGCTCACAGAAAACAATCCAAAACATCCTCATTCAGAACATCAGAAAATCCACAGCAACAACAAAACAAAACACTGAAATGACACTGCAAAGGATACTACACCTTTGTCCTGTGCGTCAACGACGTGCAGCCCCTCAGATCGAGCCTCGTCAACGAAGAGCACAACGGCAGAAGGTTTGCGACAGCGTCTTCGCTCAGTCTGAAAGTCTCAAAACAAGCAAAGAATGCGCGATGAAAGAAGCATCACGGAACCGATGGGAACATTGGACGTAACGAACGTAAAAGAACAGGGATCGGGTCATTGATCTGGTGAAGTGCAGCAATTGTAGTGATACCTCGAGCAACCACCCATGTCCAGCTCCCTCAAAGGCTACAATCGCATCAGCCTCTCGCACTCCAACACACAGGAAGCACCGCACTCAGAGCTGCCCTGTGTTGCTTTCGCAACAATTGACTGACAGCCTTCACAGACCCGTCTGTAAGTCTGCGACTGCTTGACCGAGAAAGATCATCGGAAACACTTGAAGTCAGAGATCAGAAAACGAACCATGCTCTCAGGTTCAGACTCTGCAGCCTTGTGCACCGTTTGCATAGGTCTTCCACGTCAAGATCCATTACCTAGAAGGCGGCATGTTCATAGATGTGATCGCAGAACGGCACGTAGAGTACCTGCATGCTCCCAGCGATCGAGACTGACTGTAAGTCGACGCAATGATCTGCAATGATCTGAATAGAGATGTTGCTCATTTGTCTCAGATCTCCCAGATTCAACGTCTGACACAGGACCAAGTAAGAAAGCATGATTGGCGTATTCCAGTGCATTACCAACAACGAAGAGCCACGATTTCTAGCGATAGATTGTATCCCCATATCCGTTATCTGCATGCATTGCGCTATCACATGTTATGTTTGATTGAGGCGCATCCTCCACTACCTTATTACACAGCTCGAGTTCGAGTTCCCGGAGAGATTTCATGCCTGCTATACTTGTGCAACCATCATCGGTTATCTGACGACATCCCACCGCCGACAGGGACTCGAGTAGGCTGCAGCTACATGCTAGGCTCTATGATCGCGTACAAATGCAAGTCAGGCTCGTACAAGACAACCAAGAAGCAGGTTCACCTCCATGGTTTTGTTGCCCACCAGCTCACTGAAAGAAAGATCGATTCTTCTCAGCGCATGGCAATAGCTCACAGCCAATGCCATGGCAGGATCAGTTATTTTCAGACAGGATCTGAAGTTGAGGAATCCAAGACGTTCAGCCGGAGTGGTCTGAAAGGTAACGGCCAGAAGGAAGGGAAGGTCTTGATCAACCATTGCCTCGTTGCTCCTCTGTTCCAAAATGCTGTCTAGCAGGTGACTAGGGAGCGCATCGACGCTGGGTATGATGTGAAGGTTCTTGGATATGAAGCACGTGCACAGGTGGATCAGGGAAGGACATGATTGGCATCCCGCTCCTCGCTGCCTACCTTGTTCCAGCATGGACTCGATTAAAAAACACTAAAAAATGAACAGAACCTTTTAACTTTTACAGGTTTCTTGAGTAACCGTTTAACCGTTTTCTTGAGTTTAAAAAACGCTTTTAGGGACCCTGTGAAGAGAAGTAGTTTCGATGGGGTTTCTGATTACACACACCTACCACCACCTGTATTTGGGACAAAATTTGGATTTTTTTAAGATGTTGCAACAATGTTTTTAAAGTACCCACCCTCATCTCCTCCACGATAGCACGGGTGGGGGGGACTCTCCCTTCCCCTCCTCCTCCCTCCCCAAGGTCCGCGTCTGCGTCTCAGTCCTCGAGGCTTTCTTCCACCTCCCCCAGGAGGCTGCTGCAAGGCGCCTGGTAAGTCTTGAAGCTCTTGTCATTACTCTGCCTTCTTCACTCCTCCCCCCCTGCCGCTCCTCTCAGTCTGTGCGCGATGGCAAGAGCCTGCTGCTGACCCAGCGCCTGTGCCGCAGGGCGTGTCGCTGACCAGCCTCAAGGCGGCCTGCCGCAAGATCGGCATTAAGCGCTGGCCCTACCGCCGCTGGCCGGCAGCTGACCTCGAGCATGACGCACACGCCCCTTCATCGCGTGAGACTGCAGCGTCATCCAGCGGCCCTCAGGGCATGGCGGCAGCAGTGCCATCGCCTCCCGTACCGGACGAGGAGGCTGCCAGCTCCTCCCTTGCGCTCGCTGAGGGTGAGCGGCGGAGCTCACCGGCATCGGAAGCGCCGGCCGTGACATGTGGGGAGAGAAGAGACGGATGGTTGGCTGACGTGGATGAGCTGGGAGGGTACGGCGAGTGGATGTCATGGTGGATAGACTGCGACGACGATGCCGTCTGAAAGCACCTGAGGCTCATGAATACGTACAATCATGAGACCTTGCCGTCTGAAAGAATTTTTGGTGAGATGGCAACAAATTATCCTGCAGCAGCAATGGTTTTGATGTTTGGTGTTATTTTTTGAGTAGCAATGTTGCGATGTAGGAAAGATATTTGATATACACTAGAAGACATGCTAAACGTGTCATTTTTGCTTAATAAGATGCTCAACAAGAATATCGAGGGTTTGAACTGTACCCCGCGACCTCCGATGATTGACTGAGTAGCTGTTTTGCGACAGAGTGCTGCGGTTGTATTGACGGTGGCAAGTTGTACTGAACAAGCTGTTTGGTCGCGCCACTAGTACCCTCTGATACGGTACAGTGTTGCATTACCACAGTCACGAAGAACAAAGCTACTGATTCTAAAGTTCCGGCGACGCCGACTGATTGAAACTTGAATCATGACTGGCAAGTATGTGTATGCCACTGGCATCCTGGCACGTGTTTGCATCTAAGCACATGTTTGCATCTAAGCATCAATTAGACTCGCAATTCTCGGCGGATACTTCTGCAGAGCCTATGACGACTCGGATGAAGCCAAACAACGCTATCAGCGCACGTCAGTTCCATACTCATTGTCAAAATACAATCGCTTCAAATCCTCCTGTCCGACCTTGTTTGCCATGCCTAGACGTTCTTGTCATCCAGCTCGCACTGCTCGTACCACGCCGACCAGACGTCCTCCTCCTCCCCGGGCTGCTCCAGGCTCTTTCAGCCATCCATCGCCATCGCTATGGTGTGCTTCCTGGAGGCGGCAGGGCAAGGGAAGAGGCTGCGAGGGGAAGCTGTTTAGGTCTTGACGGACTGCGAGCTGATGCAAGTCTGGCTCGTTGTCGTCTACAATCGGAGGAGCAGGCACAGCCTCGTGTTCGTGACTGGAAGGGAAATGCAGGTCTGTGCCGTTGGGATGTTGCCAGCGGCGGTAGGGCCAGCGCTTGATGCCGATCTTGCGGCAGGCTGCCTTGAGGCTGGTCAGCGACACGCCCTGCGGCACAGGCGCTGGGTTAGCAGCAGGCTCTTGCCATCGCGCACAGACTTAGAGGAGCGGCAGGGTGGGAGGAGTGAAGAAGGCAGAGTAATGACAAGAGCTTCAAGACTTACCAGGCGCCTTGCGGCAGCCTCCTGGGGGAGGTGGAAGAAAGCCTCGAGGACGGAGACGCAGACGCGGACCTTGGGGAGGGAGGAGGAGGGGAAGGGAGAGTCGCGGGGGCGCGGGGAGACGAGGACAGCAGAGGGGATCGCCATGGACGGGGATAGGCGAGCAACCCCATCGAAAAGATCTATTTTCGTATCTACGCACGGCGCTCTCGTTAGCTCCTGGCTAGCATTGACTATCAACTCACGGCTTTCCACAGGGAATAGCAACTCTGACTGTTTCATTTCACACAAACGCAACGTTAGGGTGGTGCGTTTGTCTAGCACCTTGCGGAAGAGAGCTCCTTTCGTTCCCCGTCATGGCTCGAGGATCCAGCCCCCTCGACTGTCAGCTCAATTTTACCCCGCAACTCTCACCGGCCGCTCACCCCTCCCTCCCTCCCTCCCCATGCTCCCATCCCCCTGCCTCCCGCCTACCATCTCAAGCCCCGACTCTCCTGACCAGCAGGTCGAGTCCTTTCTCTCCTCCTTCCGCGCCATGTACGGCTCCTGCCCCTCCGTCTGCCCGGTCTCCGACGCCTCCAACCTGGTCACCGACTTCACTGCCCTAGAGCGACCAGCGGGCATGGTGCTGGACTGGAAGAAGGACGAGCGGCTGCGAGGTCTTGAGACCCGAGCGTGAGGGAGACAGGCGAGTAGGACTAGCAGTCTTGATGTGTAAAGTAACCCTGTGTGTGTAATATAAGCCTTTGTACGACCACCTGCCTCCTGTGTGAGCCTGTCCTAGACGTGGCTTGAGAGTATTGAGGTGAATCAGCCTGTGATCAGGCAGCTCGGGGGATGAAGCGAGCTGACTGCTGCTGATCTGTCTGCCTTGGTATCAGTATCGATGCGGCATGCTCTCAGTGCGACGCCATGCTCTGGGTGTCTCGTGCGTGACAGGGCAGGGATAGGGTTGAGGCAGCCGCCAGACCTTGACAACCCGCCTGAGACCTGCTTGATCGGTTGCGTTGATCCATGACGTCATTCCTCCAGGCGTCACGATCTGCCGGTATCACGATCGGACCGCAAACGACATTCTCACAAGATCGCAGAGCGAGGCAAGCAGACAAACTCCACCGGCATCTCTACGATACCTCCAGCGGCATAGCCTGCTGTGACGCATCTGTACTGATAGAGGTACAAGTCAGATCTTTGTCACGTCACATGTTTGAGCTTGTTCTTTTAATGCAATGTAACATTGAAATATTAAATAGGGCAGTGTAATGTCGTTGAGGCAATGCACCATAGTGATGATGCTGTTGAGTACATGCGCGAATGTATCGTCCGATCGTTTGCTACCTTCACACCATGATCCGTACCTCCAACCTTCGAAAACCAGTTTCTTGTCGTGCGTCTTCATGAGCCTCAGGTGCTTTCAGACGGCAAGGTCTGATGATTGTACGTCTTCATGAGCCTCAGGTGCTTTCAGACGGCAAGGTCTGATGATTGTACGTCTTCATGAGCCTCAGGTGCTTTCAGACGGCAAGGTCTGATGATTGTACGTCTTCATGAGCCTCAGGTGCTTTCAGACGGCATCGTCGTCGCAGTCTATGCACCACGACATCCACTCGCCGTACCCTCCCAGCTCATCCATGTCAGCCAACCATCCGTCACTTCTCTCCCCACATGTCACGGCCGGCGCTTCCGATGCCGGTGAGCTCCGCCGCTCACCCTCAGCGAGCGCAAGGGAGGAGCTGGCAGCATCCTCGTCCGGTACGGGAGGCGATGGCACTGCTGCCGCCATGCCCTGAGGGCCGCTGCATGACGCTGCAGTCTCACGCGATGAAGGAGCGTGTGCGTCATGCTCGAGGTCAGCTGCCGGCCAGCGGCGGTAGGGCCAGCGCTTGATGCCGATCTTGCGGCAGGCTGCCTTGAGGCTGGTCAGCGACACGACCTGCGACACAGGCGCTGGGTTAGCAGCAGGCTCTTGCCATCGCGCACAGACTGAGAGGAGCGGCAGGGGGGGAAGGATGAAGAAGGCAGAGTAATGACAAGAGCATCAAGACTTACCAGGCGCCTTGCGGCAGCCTCCTGGGGGAGGTGGAAGAAAGCCTCGAGGACGGAGACGCAGATGCGGACCTTGGGGAGGGAGGAGGAGGGGAAGGGAGAGTCGCGGGGGCGCGGGGAGACGAGGACAGCAGAGGGGGTCGCCATGGACGGGGTTAGGGGGCTCGAGCAACCCCATCGAAAAGATCTATTTTCGTATCTACGCACGGCGCTCTCGTTAGCTCCTGTCTAGCATTGACTATCAACTCACGGCTTTCCACAGGGAATAGCAACTCTGACTGTTTCATTTCACACAAACGCAACGTTAGGTGGTGCGTTTGTCTAGCACCTTGCGGAAGAGAGCTCCTTTCGTTCCCCGTCATGGCTCGAGGATCCAGCCCCCGCGACTGTCAGCTCAATTTTACCCCGCAACTCTCACCGGCCGCTCACCCCTCCCTCCCTCCCTCCCCATGCTCCCATCCCCCTGCCTCCCGCCTACCATCTCAAGCCCCTACTCTCCTGACCAGCAGGTCGAGTCCTTTCTCTCCTCCTTCCGCGCCATGTACGGCTCCTGCCCCTCCGTCTGCCCGGTCTCCGACGCCTCCAACCTGGTCACCGACTTCACTGCCCTATATCGACCAGCGGGCACAATGCTGGACTGGAAGAAGGACGAGCGGCTGCGAGGTCTTGAGACCCGAGCGTGAGGGAGACAGGCGGGTAGGACTAGCAGTCTTGATGTGTATAGTAACCCCGTGTGTAATATAAGCCTTTGTACGACCACCTGCCTCCTGTGAGAGCCTGTCCTAGACATGGCTTGAGAGTATTGAGGTGAATCAGCCTGTGATCAGGCAGCTCGGGGGATGAAGCGAGCTGACTGCTGCTGATCTGTCTGCCTTGGTATCAGTATCGATGCGGCATGCTCTCAGTGCGACGCCATGCTCTGAGGTCCCGTGCATGACAGGGCAGGGATAGGGTTGAGGCAGCCGCCAGACCTTGACGACCCGCCTGAGACCTGCTCGATAACTGCTGGCGATGGAGCTTCGAGCGATCGGTTGCGTTGATCCATGACGTCATTCCTCCAGGCGTCACGATCTGCCGGTATCACGATCGGACCGCAAACGACATTCTCACAAGATCGCAGAGCGAGGCAAGCAGACAAACTCCACCGGCATCTCTACGATACCTCCAGCGGCATAGCCTGCTGTGACGCATCTGTACTGATAGAGGTACAAGTCAGATCTTTGTCACGTCACATGTTTGAGCTTGTTCTTTTAATGCAATGTAACATTGAAATATTAAATAGGGCAGTGTAATGTCGTTGAGGCAATGCACCATAGTGATGATGCTGTTGAGTACATGCGCGAATGTATCGTCCGATCGTTTGCTACCTTCACACCATGATCCGTACCTCCAACCTTCGAAAACCAGTTTCTTGTCGTGCGTCTTCATGAGCCTCAGGTGCTTTCAGACGGCAAGGTCTGATGATTGTACGTCTTCATGAGCCTCAGGTGCTTTCAGACGGCAAGGTCTGATGATTGTACGTCTTCATGAGCCTCAGGTGCTTTCAGACGGCAAGGTCTGATGATTGTACGTCTTCATGAGCCTCAGGTGCTTTCAGACGGCAAGGTCTGATGATTGTACGTCTTCATGAGCCTCAGGTGCTTTCAGACGGCATCGTCGTCGCAGTCTATGCACCACGACATCCACTCGCCGTACCCTCCCAGCTCGTCCATGTCAGCCAACCATCCGTCACTTCTCTCCCCACATGTCACGGCCGGCGCTTCCGATGCCGGTGAGCTCCGCCGCTCACCCTCAGCGAGCGCAAGGGAGGAGCTGGCAGCATCCTCGTCCGGTACGGGAGGCGATGGCACTGCTGCCGCCATGCCCTGAGGGCCGCTGGATGACGCTGCAGCCTCACGCGATGAAGGGGTGTGTGCGTCATGCTCGAGGTCAGCTGCCGGCCAGCGGCGGTAGGGCCAGCGCTTGATGCCGATCTTGCGGCAGGCTGCCTTGAGGCTGGTCAGCGACACGACCTGCGACACAGGCGCTGGGTTAGCAGCAGGCTCTTGCCATCGCGCACAGACTGAGAGGAGCGGCAGGGGGGGAAGGATGAAGAAGGCAGAGTAATGACAAGAGCATCAAGACTTACCAGGCGCCTTGCGGCAGCCTCCTGGGGGAGGTGGAAGAAAGCCTCGAGGACGGAGACGCAGATGCGGACCTTGGGGAGGGAGGAGGAGGGGAAGGGAGAGTCGCGGGGGCGCGGGGAGACGAGGACAGCAGAGGGGGTCGCCATGGACGGGGTTAGGGGGCTCGAGCAACCCCATCGAAAAGATCTATTTTCGTATCTACGCACGGCGCTCTCGTTAGCTCCTGTCTAGCATTGACTATCAACTCACGGCTTTCCACAGGGAATAGCAACTCTGACTGTTTCATTTCACACAAACGCAACGTTAGGTGGTGCGTTTGTCTAGCACCTTGCGGAAGAGAGCTCCTTTCGTTCCCCGTCATGGCTCGAGGATCCAGCCCCCGCGACTGTCAGCTCAATTTTACCCCGCAACTCTCACCGGCCGCTCACCCCTCCCTCCCTCCCTCCCCATGCTCCCATCCCCCTGCCTCCCGCCTACCATCTCAAGCCCCTACTCTCCTGACCAGCAGGTCGAGTCCTTTCTCTCCTCCTTCCGCGCCATGTACGGCTCCTGCCCCTCCGTCTGCCCGGTCTCCGACGCCTCCAACCTGGTCACCGACTTCACTGCCCTATATCGACCAGCGGGCACAATGCTGGACTGGAAGAAGGACGAGCGGCTGCGAGGTCTTGAGACCCGAGCGTGAGGGAGACAGGCGGGTAGGACTAGCAGTCTTGATGTACTGCGTTCCCTGCAGGGCGACGCCGTTCCAGGACTGGGAGCTGAACGATCTGTCCTACCACTGGACAATGCCCTGCACCCGTGTCCTGAATGCCCGGCCGATACCCTGTGGGGTGCTCCAGAGGGGGAGGTACACGGGATACGCGACGGAGATGGGGGTGGACTGCCCGGCCGTCTGCGATTCGGGGTTCACGCTGGAGTTTGTCACGGAGCAGATCGAGGTAGAGTACTGGGAGCCCGGGACGCAGCCGGGATCGGTCACTAAGGGTTTCTTCCAGTTTAACCGCTCCCACTGCAGGCCCTGTGTGGATTCCGGGGTGCAGATCGTGAATGGATCCTTCAATGATGGTGTGTTCTCCCAGGATTGCGTCTTCACCTGCAATACCGGCTTCGTCCCTGTGTTCAGCTCGGATTACCTCTGCCCGACGGGGGTGGTGCATGTCCCCCCGTACCAATGCCACTTCTGCCCGCTGATCCAGTGCCAGGCCGGCGAGTTCCAGGTGGATTGCCCTCCCGACGCCTACTGTGTCCCCTGCCCCGCCATCCCAAACGGTTCCCACATGGAGTACTACCTCCCCGGCGGATACCAAGACCCTGCATCGTGCCCAAAGCGATGCATGCCCCAGTATTGGAGGCCCGACGCCGCCTCGAACTGCACCGCCTGCACCACGGAGGTTGCGCTGGCCTGCAACTACACCGTAGAGTTCATGAGGCCATGCGAAGAGTTCAGGGATGCGGCGTGCGTGGCCTGCAGCGATAGTTGCGATCCTGGCTTCTACCTGTCCGCCAATTGCAGCCGGTACAGCAATATCGCTTGCGAGCCGTGCGCATCCGCCGTGCCGCTGAATTCGAGGTATATACGGGGGTGCACCTATGAATGCCTCCCAGATTATGTCCCACATAACGCTTCTTATTGCGGGTATTGCGATCCGTATCGCCTGTGTGGCGTGGGTTACTATGTGGATGATTGCAATCTGGCGAACGCGTTCACCGGCTGCTCTCCGTGCAAGAATGGACTCGCTGTAAACACCACCGTGGTGTACCTCACGGCGGGCGACGCCTACAGCCCCTACTCGTGCTCCTGGAAATGCCCGGATGGCATGGTGCTGGGGAGGAACGCGAGCGGGGCGGTGGATTGTGTGATCCTCCCGCCTGCAGTGGCGGCCACGAAGGAGCAGCTCTCGACCCCTCCCCCCTATTGCTCCCCCGGGACCTACAGGGCCTCGACGCTGGAGTGCCTGCCCTGCCAGGTGAACATTCCCAACGAGTTTGCGATCTTCACGGATGCCTGCCGCTGGGTGTGTGTGGGAGGGAGGATCGCCGTGCTGGACCCTGTTCAGGGGAGGCTGACCTGCATGGCCTATGAGGATTACATCTCGATCATGCAGAACACGAGGAGGGTGTTGATCCAGAACCCACTCAACGATACCTACCAGGATCACACCTTAGGGAATGGGGAGAGGGACCTGCTGTACGTGTCGCTGGCCTTTGTCACCGTGGTGGTAGTCGTAGGAACCCTGAATTATTTCTGTGGCGCCTTGAGATAAACCCCTTTAAAACGCCCAGGATCCGTGGGTGGGGTCACCGAGCTTTGCACCCCGTGGTATCCCACGCGTCGGGTGGTCCGTAACGGGTGGTCCGCAATCCGTAAAATTATCGCAGCTCCGGAAGCCTTCGATTATCCGCAAACCTCCGTATGTCTTACTGGAGTGACGAAGAGGATAACAACCGTGAGGACACACAGTCCCCACCCCCGGTACCCACCGCCTCCGGGAGCTCCTCCCTCGCGGTGGCCCCTCGCCCCTTACAGCGCGCGATGGCGAGGGTGAGGTCCCCTCAGCGCTTTGCCTCCGGATATGACTCCGACACCGCGATAGAGGATAGCGGCGAGGAGGAGGATGAGCAGGAGATCAAGAGCTCCTACAACCTGAGGGAGGGAGTCGACGGCAGGATGTACTATGGCAAGGCCAGTGATGAGATGCCGGGCTACGACGAGAGCATGGATCCCGAGTTCGATCCCGTCGCATTCGCCGAGCAGGAGATGAAGTCCAAGGACATCGAAGACGGCTATGATTCCATGGGCAGTGACGACCTGGACATGCTGGATGTTGAGATACGGGAGGATGAACTCGACATCGTCCGTGACGTGAAGAAGGGAGATCTCGTCAGCTTCTGCAAGGGCTTCACCCCCGCCACCGTCTTCGAGGGCGTCATAAGGCTGAAGTGCGTGGAGGAGAGCGAGAAGGCGGGCTTTGGCGTCTGTGTCTGTGGTTCTGTCCCGACTTACTACTGCTGTGTCTGCAACATGATCACGACCTGCAAGTGCTGTAGTCACAAGGGTGGCTGCTCGATGTGTGGCAGCGATGACTCAGAGCTTGTCAGTGTGAGGCTGGACAATCCCGAGACGATCGGCAGTTTCATACATGACATCGACAGCACGGAGGTGAGGTGCAAGGCCAGGACTCTCAATGACCGGCTGGATGACTGCATGATGATCTTTGACAGTGTCAGGGACCGTGTTAGCTTCTTGGTCTATCTTTACGAGACCGTGTTTGACGGCATCCTCACGCCCTCCCGGAATATCTGCACGATATGCTTCGATCGATCGGCCCGTGTCATCTATCATCCCTGTGGCCATCTCGCTGCGTGCTCGACTTGCCATCTGCGTATGGGCTCCAATCATCCATGCCATATGTGCCGGACCATGGTGACACGGTCCTACGTGTACATGAATGTCCATCTCCGTGGGGTTGTGGAGCGCAGCAGCATGAGATGTGATTTTGACAAGTATATCGCTATTGAGAGAATGCTGGATTACAACACGCCGGATGCGCTCAAGCGGTATATCATTGCCCATGCGAAGAAGACGATGCATGAGCCGATCGAGATCTCGGACTGATCCATTTCGTTTGAATTGTGTGTGTGTGCGAAAATAAATGCACTCGTTGCGAGCCCGGTTGGCATACGCCCTCCATCCCCCATGCACTCCCACGCCTGCTTTTGCTGTCGGTGGTTCGATACGGATGTCCCATGTCCGTATCAGATGCGGCGACCCTTGACAATGGACGAGATGCTGAGGGCCGGCTTCGACGTCACGGCCGAGGCATTCCATGCCTGCAACCTGGAGAGGGTCCGTGGTTTGATCTCCCAGGGCCTCATCCCGGGGGTGACATCCTGGTGTTCCCGATGCAAGAGGATCACCCCTCTGGTCCCGATGGATTGCGAGGATGCCGGTGTGGCCATGGTGGATATCATACGGAGGCACGAGTCCATGGACTCGTGGCTGCATTAAAGACACCGTGGGCGGGTGGGTTCAGAAGCCTTTGTACGACCACCTGCCTCCTGTGAGAGCCTGTCCTAGACATGGCTTGAGAGTATTGAGGTGAATCAGCCTGTGATCAGGCAGCTCGGGGGATGAAGCGAGCTGACTGCTGCTGATCTGTCTGCCTTGGTATCAGTATCGATGCGGCATGCTCTCAGTGCGATGCCATGCTCTGAGGTCTCGTGCATGACAGGGCAGGGATAGGGTTGAGGCAGCCGCCAGACCTTGACGACCCGCCTGAGACCTGCTCGATAACTGCTGGCGATGGAGCTTCGAGCGATCGGTTGCGTTGATCCATGACGTCATTCCTCCAGGCGTCACGATCTGCCGGTATCACGATCGGACCGCAAACGACATTCTCACAAGATCGCAGAGCGAGGCAAGCAGACAAACTCCACCGGCATCTCTACGATACCTCCAGCGGCATAGCCTGCTGTGACGCATCTGTACTGATAGAGGTACAAGTCAGATCTTTGTCACGTCACATGTTTGAGCTTGTTCTTTTAATGCAATGTAACATTGAAATATTAAATAGGGCAGTGTTATGTCGTTGAGGCAATGCACCATAGTGATGATGCTGTTGAGTACATGCGCGAATGTATCGTCCGATCGTTTGCTACCTTCACACCATGATCCGTACCTCCAACCTTCGAGAGCCATGACTTCTGTGAAGTAGCTTGTCGTTGCCATCCAAGGCACAAAACTTGCAGGTCGCCCAAGAGGCTTGGCTGTGCGTCTTCATGAGCCTCAGGTGCTTTCAGACGGCATCGTCGTCGCAGTCTATGCACCATGACATCCACTCGCCGTACCCTCCCAGCTCGTCCACGTCAGCCAACCATCCGTCACTTCTCTCCCCACATGTCACGGCCGGCGCTTCCGATGCCGGTGAGCTCCGCCGCTCACCCTCAGCGAGCGCAAGGGAGGAGCTGGCAGCATCCTCGTCCGGTACGGGAGGCGATGGCACTGCTGCCGCCATGCCCTGAGGGCCGCTGGATGACGCTGCAGCCTCACGCGATGAAGGGGTGTGTGCGTCATGCTCGAGGTCAGCTGCCGGCCAGCGGCGGTAGGGCCAGCGCTTGATGCCGATCTTGCGGCAGGCTGCCTTGAGGCTGGTCAGCGACACGACCTGCGGCACAGGCGCTGGGTTAGCAGCAGGCTCTTGCCATCGCGCACAGACTGAGAGGAGCGGCAGGGGGGGAGGAGTGAAGAAGGCAGAGTAATGACAAGAGCTTCAAGACTTACCAGGCGCCTTGCGGCAGCCTCCTGGGGGAGGTGGAAGAAAGCCTCGAGGACGGAGACGCAGATGCGGACCTTGGGGAGGGAGGAGGAGGGGAAGGGAGAGTCGCGGGGGCGCGGGGAGACGAGGACAGCAGAGGGGATCGCCATGGCCGCGGCGAGAAGGGATGAGGGCAGGCGCCCCTCGAAAGAAGAAGTGTTCCATGGGGATTCTGCTAGAACGTCTCCCCCTCACCCCTGCTATCGTAGGATATTCATTGGGAGAGATGAAGGGTGGGTACTTTAAAAACATTGTTGCAACATCTTTGTACCCCGCGAAACTACTCTTCTTCGATGCAGATCACACAAAAACTCACCCCTGACACCCGTCCCTGCTACCCAATTTAGTCGCAAACAAAGGTGGTGGTAGGGCTGTGTAATCAACAACCCCATCGAAACCACTTCTCTTCACAGGGCACCTTAAACGGGTTACTAGCCGTGCAGTGCGAGGTGGCCACTGGCCCATGCGCGGCCCCCATGATGATCTGGCAGAGCCTCCTGGCATCTGATGCGGCCCATGCCAGCCGTGCCAGTCAAATACCGTACTAGATCATGGCCCAGTGACAGGCCCGTAACTGGTACTATGTACGGTAACATAGTAGCCGCTGAGGCTGCCCCGCGGCCGGCCGAGTCACTGACTCCCGAGTTTGACTCCGAGCCTCCGGCTCACTGTCAGCTCACAGAGTCAGTCCGCGGACCGGGAGCCTCCGAGCCGCCGGGCCCGACTCGGTGACGGTGCCCGAGTCCCGAGTCAGTCACTCCCTCAGACGCCGGGCCTGAGTCTTGGCTGGCGGCGGCCGGCGGCGCCCCCCCGGGCCCGTAAGTTGTCAATGATCGGCCTGTGTGTGATCCCGTCCGAGGCTCAGGGCGGGCCGCTACATCACTGCATCATCATGATGTGGGTTGCGGCCGGGGCCGCTGCACGCCGGCGGGTCCGACACGGTCGCCGTAGTACTGAGTAGTAATTGAAATGATGTGTCCGACGGTACAGCCGGGCGGCCGGGTCACCGGGTCGGCGGGGCGGCCGCCCGCAGTGTACGGTCCGTCGGCACTGGTCCGGCGGCCCGATGAGAGCCTGGCAGGGTGGCACTGGTAGTACCGTGACTCCGGGTGACGGTCACCGGGCCCGGGCCCGGTGTCGGCACTCAGCCTGGCAGTGGAGTCGGCACTCAGTGACTGATGTCGGCACAGCAGAGCTGTGTCGGTCAGACCCCAGACTGGGCCCGGGGCTGCCGCCTCGGCCGGCCCGGGCCAGGGCCCGGGCCGGCCGTACGAGACCGTGACTACTAGTTTACTATATGTTCAACGTTTTTGTCCAATCGGCACCTTGTAGTCTGCGAGGGGAGGAGGGTATAAATTTGTTTTTTCAAGTTCGGTTGGCCATGGCGGGGATCGAGGTAAGACGAAGTTGAAAGGAGGAGGAGGAGGAGGAGGAGAAGGAGGAGGAGAAGGAGATAGAGAAGGAGAAGGAGGAGGAGGAGGAGATAGAGAAGGAGATAGAGAAGGAGAAGGAGATAGAGAAGGAGAAGGAGATGGAGAAGTTGGAGGAGGAGGAGATAGAGAAGGAGGAGGAGAAGGAGAAGGAGAAGGAGAAGGAGAAGGAGGAGAAAGAGGAGGATAATCAACAGATAGTCTCTCACCTGCATGTTAAGAATGAAAAAATTGAATATGCCATGCCTGTGGAGGGTTGATTTCTTCAGTGCCGTGTGTCGATGATATTATCTGAGTGAACTTGCCCTTTAACTGCAAAAAGACTCGCGCCCGTTCTGTTCCTGATCGTTTCACAGCCCACTATGGAGCTAGAGCATGCCATCGGGTTCTCCGGAGATCTCAGGAAATGCCTGATGTTTCATCCGAATGGCAGAGACATGGTGTATGCAGCGGGAGGGTGCTTGATCGTTGCAGACTTGCTGGACCCTCACAACCAAGTGTTTCTGCGGGGTCATGACGATTTCATAACGACTGTCGACGTCTCCCCGAGCGGCAGGTACATCGCATCGGGACAGAGGGGAGAGAACGCAGACGTGATCGTGTGGGACTTCGAGGAGAAGAGGCTGCTCTACAGGATGCAGTCTCATGACGCGGGGGTGGCCGTGGTGGCGTTCTCCCATGACGAGAAGCTGCTGCTCAGTGTCGGGGTGACACCGGGGGACAATCGGTAATTACATCGGACGAATCGCTCGTGTTGTTTGATGCAGACAATCATCGCAAGTGTTGAGATTTATGTTGTTGTCGGAGCATCAGGTTACCGAAGGGACTGATTTACACTGTTCGAAGGTTGTTTGTGTGGGACATGGCAAGCGGTCTGATGAACGCGCAATCTAATGCTGTCCAATCAGTCGATTCGCAGGTCAGTCATGCTCTCCTACTTTCTTTTCTGCAGCATCGCATCAGATGTTCACACGCCTCATATCACTCGATGATGTTGCATCGATCAAATCCAATGCAAGCAGTATCATCTTTGACATTATCACACCATGATGACTTGCTGGAGCAATGATGAAGTGACATGTTTGGTCAGAACACCATGTGTGCAGTCTGGGGAGGTTTTTTCAAGGACATTAAAAGAAGAGACACTTCCAACTACATGTTTGCAACAGCAGGCAAGAAGAGGTATACAATCTTGTTCGGAAGTGAACATGTCAAGAGGTCACAACATGTTCACAACTCATGCAGCATTCGAATATGGTGTCTGGACCCTGTCAACGGGGCTTGGCCTGTCATGGGCGAGAATGTGAATTGATCTTTATTCTCTTGTACCGAGTTGAGTGATGAATTTGTCAACATTGCAGTTCACTGCGCACAGTCATATTCGGGATTACACATGTTTAGCATTCTCGCATGATAGAAATCATCTTTTTGCAGGAAGCACAACAGGTGAGATGTATAGACAACTGCTTGTTGGAGGGCGATTGTTTGTTGACAAATTCCCATCTGAAGGAGACGTTTCCTGCTTTCAAATCAAGTCAAAATCCCTTGCGTCTTCCAAGCTTTGTACACAGGAATGTCTTGCATAACAACCGCGGATCAAACAGAAAGATGACAGGCTTCTTATCACAGGGAGGAATCGAGTCATTGATGATTCTCCCTTCCAACGACAAGGTGAGTTGATGTGAAAGAATCCATCAGACCGCAAACCTCCCCAGCTCTTCCGCATCATCTCCAACGACTTGCTGACGCGGCAAGCAGGAGTCGAGCTCTCTGCTGATTGGAGGAGGGGATGGAACGTTGACCCGCATTGTCTGCCTGCGACTCTCTGGATGGAAGCCTCGTTGACCATCATCTCAGGTGGCGAGGAACCACAGCGAGTTACACGATGTCATGAATGGGAGGATAACCCTCAAGGTAGAACCTTTCCTCTCCTCCCTTCCTACCTCTTACCCTGACAGTTCTCCTTTCTCTCCTCTCTTCCTGCCTAGCTCCCTTACCTCTACTGTTCTTCATCCTATCCTCTTTTCCAACATGGATCTCTTACCCCGACTACCCTTCTTCCTCCTTCCTTGCTCTCTTGCCCTGATACTGTTCGTTACAGGGCAAGGTTACCTCATTGTGTATCTCGTCCGACCTGTCAGAGACGATCGTTGGGAGTGCGGAGGTGTCCATCTTTCCTCTCCTGCAGCTCTGCTCTATTCCTCCCCTCCTCTCCCTTTGGGCATATCTGCCGTAGCCTCCCCTCCTCCCTCATCTTGTCTCGAAACAGCCTCGTGCCCCTCTCATACTCTTCTTCTCCTTGCCAGAATCCTTGCTTTCCCCTTCTCTTCCTCCTCCTTCTCCTTCTCCTCCTTCTCCTCCCCGCACTCATTTGTCCTCCAAGATTTGATTCGAGCAAGTCAAAGATCTCGTGAACGTGACTGGTTGTACAGGGCCTGATGTATAGGATGCGAAATTCTGATATGAAAACCGTGAAAATATCCGGTGAACTTTGAAATCTTGTGGTCTGCGTTGATTCCAGACTGGAATTGATCTCTCCCCTTGGTCCTGTGCGGATAGAATCTCATCGAGGGGCTATTACCGCTGTCACGTTTCCAAGAGATTCTTCCGATCGATTTGCAACGTAAATAATGATGAGACCGGGGGAAGGAGAAGGAGAAATTTTCGATGATGATAGTAATGACGATGACGACGACGACGATGAAAATGAGGATGAGGATGAGGATGAGGATGAGGATGAGGATGATGAATGAGATGACGTGTTAGAGGAAGGAGATGCTGATGCCACTAGACAACATATGTTTAGTTTGAGATGCAAGTCGAGATGATCACGACGACGATGATGATGATGATTGTGATCAAAACATCGAAGATTTCTCGGGCCTAAGTTGGGCCATGATGGCGGACTGACACCTTTTCAGATGCTCGGTAGACGGATCAATGGTTGTGTGGGACTTAACGGATTATCACATCTTGTGTTCGGGAAAATGCAGGTTGATGAATTATCTTTGTGTGACTTGCTGAGCATTGTGCCTTGTTCCTCTCCTCTCCTCTCCTCTCCTCTCCTCTCCTCTCCTCCTTCTCCCCTCCCCTCCCCACCTCCCCTCCCCTCCCCTCCCCTCCTCCTCTCCTCTCCTCCCCTCCCCTCCCTCCCCTGTCCACTTTACTCGCTTTTAGTCTTTTCTCTCTCCTCTCCTTCCGTTTCTTCCCCTTCCCTACTCTCTTTGACCTTCTATCACCTGAACTGACCTCTTTCAGGGATGGAGGAATCCCAACTTGTATTTCGTATGCCTTCGATTGTATCATCTCTGGTTGGACGGATGGAAAGGTGAAAACATTGGAAGTGATCGGAGAGGACGAGGACGACCGGGACGAGGACAAGAACAAGGAGCAGGAGCAGGAGCAGGAGCAGGAAGAAGAGGAGGGAGTGGAAGAGGAGGAGGAGAGTTTAAGAAGGAGAGAAGGAGGATTGAGGTGAAAGTTGAGCGAGCTGAGAAATGGTTGGCAGGTTCGATGTTTCGACGGGGAGACGGGGGAGATGCTGTGGGACATCAGCGACGTGCATAAGGGAGGCGTTACAGCGCTGCAGGTGGTCTCACGTGCTGTTGAAGAGCATCGGGGTTGACATGGTTGCGTTCAAGGTCTCATACAATCAAAGATTCATGATTACAGGCGGAGAGAACGGTGATGGATGAAACTGACTTGCTTCTCCTGTGTCCCCATTGTGGGGTTGTACCTGTTGTAACTCAATCCCGACCTCCTCTCCGCTCCTTCCTCTGCGCTTGTCCTCCTCCTCCTCCTCCTCCTCCTCCTCCTCCTCCTTCCCCTCCTTCTCCTCCTCCCCCTGCTTCTCCTCCTCTCCTCCTCCTCTCCTCCTCCTCTCCTCCTCCTCTGCTCCGCTGGATCTGCGATAATTGGGGATGGAGTGCAGGGGACATCAGAGTCTGGGACATCAAGTCGAGAGAGATGGTCTCCCATCTCAAGGTCCAGTGACAACTTTCATGTCATTCTGTGAAATTCCGTTGTGTCTGGCTGATTTCTTCTTGATAAGCAAACTCACAACGTTGTGCAGCACAACTTTGATTGAATGTTGATTTCATCAATTCACGATGATGATAAAAATGACGGAGATGATGATGATGATGATGATGATGATGTGTTGCTGTTGTTCTGAATGATGAAGAAGATGATGATGATGCATGCCATCTCAAAACAGCCCTACGTGTTCACCCGTCTGTCTTTGAACTTCTCACGCCACTATGTACTCTTGAACGATGTTCTCCCTCACATCTTTGTATGCAGGAGCACACATCAGCCATAACTTCCATCTCCATCTTCGAGGACGACGCGCATGCTCTGACAGGTACATGGATGCTTCATGGTATCGTGATCGTGCATGACCGAACGGCGGGCAGGGAGCAAGGACAGGAACATCCTGTGCTGGTGAGCTCTCGTGCAGGGGAGGAGTGAGGAGGGGTTAAGAGCGTTGAAGGGACCTCCGGCATGAAAAGCGAGTCGCTTCCCTTCGGCAAAGGATGGGAGGCATCAATTCCTTTGCTCTCCTCCCCGACCAGGTCCTCCTCCTCTTGCCTCCACCCCCCCTCCCTCCCCTTTCGTTCCATTTCTTCCCCACCCTCATCCCTCCCCCTTCCCTCAGCAGCCTATGCTCTATCTCCACCTCCTCCTCCTCCTCCTCCTCCTCCTCCTCCTCCTCCTCCTCCCCTTCCCCTCCTCTCCCTTTTGTTTACGCCTCGCAGCCCCTTCTCTTCCCCTGCTCCTGCTCCTGCTCCTGCTCCTTTGCTGCCCCTCCTTCAGCCTCTTTCTCTCTTGCTCCCCGTCCTCCTTCATCCTCTTTTTCTCATCCACCATCTTCATGGCCTTCCCTGCCCTCTCCATCCCCTCGTCTGACAAGCTTCTTCTCAGCTCCAAGTAGTCTCAGTGGGTCAAGAAAGAAAACTTTCCTTCTGGGACCTCCGTGAGCCGGATCCGGTACGGGCCCACCCTCACTCCTGCTCTCCTGCCTTCCTCATTTCCCCTCCCTCCACTCCCCTCCCCCCCCCCCTCGCCTCCTCCTCCTTCCATTCCTTCTTCCACTCCTCCTCCTGTTCCTTTTCCTCCTTCTCTTCCTGATCCTCCGTCTCCCCTCTCCCAGCTTACCTCCTCCTCTCCTGCGCTGGCTCGCTACCTCCTCTCTTCTCTCGTCCTCTGCCTCATGTAGTGCCTTTAGATTCAGAGCATCGCGCTGGAGGGAGAAGCTCTTGCTCTTTCTATCTCCTCCTCTGGGAACTTTATCGTGACGGGAGGGAAATCGCAGGTAAGGGAGGAGGAGAGGCAGGAAAGAGGTGGAAGAGGGAGGAAAGGGGATCAGAAGGGGAGGAAGGATGGGAGGGAGGGGGCACAGAAGAGGGAAGGGAGGGGAGAAAGTGGAGGAGGAGGGAGGATAGAGGATGATGGTGTATTTTCGCTGCAGGTTCTTCAGCTTTGGCTGTTTGAAGGAGGGAATCGGTTAGCAGATGGGATGGGCCATTCGGGAAGCATCAACAGGTAAAGGTGGAGCGCGAGAAGGGGAGGAGGAGGAGGAGGAGGAGTACGGATCAGTTGTGAAACGCGAAAAAAGGAAATGGAGGAGGAGGACTGGTAGGGTCGACTGACATGTTTTTAGTGTTGCCTTCAGCCCTGATGACAAGCAGGTAAAAGTGTAAAGGAGGAAGTGGAAGAGGAGGAGAACAGCGGGAGTAGAGTGCAGAGGGGGGAGGTGCTGAGGTTGCGAAGGGGAGAGGGAGGAGGAAGGGGAGAGGGAGGGAAACAAGGTAGGACAAAGCAAGGAGAACGGGAGGAAGGGAGAAGGAAAGTTCAAGCGAAGGGAGCAGATGAACGCGTGAATCAATGTGACGTGCTGTGTCAGATCGTGTCTGTCGGAGAAGATGGATGTATCTTCGTGTGGAACGTGTACACTTAAGAACAAGCCTGATCAATAAAACAAGACATGTTGAGAACGAGTGTTGATGAACAAGACATGTTGAGAACATACATGGATCACGGTAATCGAATTCTCAAGGTCACACAAGTGATGTCCAGCCCTCAACTCCTCGCACCCACCTCATCCTCTCTGACGTGATCCCGTCTCCTCCTACCACCTCGCTCTCCAACGTACACCTCTCCTCCCTTCACCTCCTGACCCGATTGACTATCCTCCCCATACCCTCGATCGACACTTCCACCTCGTCCCCGTCCTCCAGGTACCTGCTCCCCGGTCATCCTTCCTCTTGCTCCTCCTCGCGATCCCTCCGATCGTCTCCGTCTCACCTCGCAGGGCTCTTGGAATGCCCGACTCCAGCTGGTGTCCCAGTGAGGATGATCTGAAGCAGGAGCAAAAGACGGAGGCGCAGGCGAAGGAGGAGGAGGAGGAGGAGGAGGAGGAGCAAGCATATCAAAATTTCATCGCATCGATCAGACAATCTCACTGTTCCAGGTAAGAGAGTCGAGCCGATGGAGAGGAAGGAGATAATTTCAGCTACTGTGAAGATCATGTCGGAGGTGCTGCAATCCTGAACCACCTGCAGCACTGTGACAATGAGGAGTACACATATAGATGCTCAATCGGTTTCGTCCTAAAATCATCATCATCATCATCGATTGCAACAGCCAAATAATCATCGATAACATGAATTCCAACATCCACAAACGCATCACCGTCTATATTACCATTAAAATCCATCAACTACTTTACACCAGGCAAAAACGCGCGGAGGGAATATGGAAGTGCAACAATAAGGTTGAAGGAGATTCGAGGAGAGGAACGCAATGGCGGGAGGAGGGAACGAGAGGAAAGGAGCGAAGAAGAGAAGGGAGAGAGAAGAGGGAGAGAAAGAGAGATGGAGAGGATAGATACGTGTGGATACATCAAATGATGCCTGCACAATCATGCGATCTTGCACAGAACATGTATCAAATACTCACTTGTCCGTTGACCTTCGTCGTGATGCGCAGGTCCTGAAATGCAGGTGAGAATGAAAGAAAACAAAACTCCTCCTCCTTCTCCTCCTCCTTCTCCTCCTCGACATCAGCATCATCATCATCATCAGCAGCAGCAGCAGCAGCAGCAGCATCAACACCACCACCACCACCACCACCACCACTACCACCACCACTACCAACACGTTGGACATCTGAATGACAAACTTCTACCTGCGGGTCCCTGATGTCCTGACTGTCAAACATCTTCAGACCGAGAGGAAAGGAATTGTATCGAAGGACTTTGACCGATTCCCACTGCTCAGATACTCAAAATCAATATATCCTCCTCCTCCTCCACCACCTC
>NW_005434526.1:62484-68365 GCF_000315625.1 Guillardia theta CCMP2712
GCAGTACGGATCGTCATTCTAGAATCATCACCGCACTCCTCTACATCATCATCATCATCATCATCATCATCATCATCATCATCATCATCATCATTGTCTCCATCATCTCCATCCGCATCTCCATCATCTCCATCGTCATCATTTCCATGATCATCATCTCCATCATCATCATCATCATCACAACCACAACCACAACCACAACCACAACCACAACCACAACCACAACCATCATCATCGCTCCCCCGCGTCATACCGAAACATCTTTGCATGGCTTCGGTCCCAGGATGCAAGCAAGTTCACCCTCGTAGTCCACCTTGACCTCCTCTGCCAGTCATCAGGCAAGTTCAGGAACATGAAACGCAAAAGACAGTGAGGAGACAAGCAACGGGGCACATCCAATTGCAAAAGAGACGAGAGCATCGCAGGCCTAGGGGATGGCAAGTGATCCGGTCAGACCTGACGGCAGTACGATGTCTTCCCCTGTCCCTATCATCGTGTTCAACCCCTTTGCAAAGATGATGGGCTTCGAGGGAACAGGCTTGCCAAGCTCAGAAGCGTGACTGGCATAGTTCATGCCGACAGCATAGATCTGTGGAGGGACTGAAGAAGACCATTCAAGACAGAAAACACCCCCGCTGCTCGATGCTCCTACCTGCTGCTCCATCCCACGGCAAACATCCTCTAGGGTATTCTCCAGCAGACGCAACGATGCATGCTGACCGTCGAGGTCGAGGTCTCATCGGCACAGCAGCACGCGGCTCTATGAGCCATCCTCCTCGCCCTCCTCTGAACAGGTCCATCCCCCATTTGTTCTTCCACGATAACACGCGAGCAGCATAGGGAGCGACGAAGTTTGCCATGCGTCTATGGCAGCGCTTGCTTGTAGTCGGCTGAGCTCCTGCAAGTGAGAGGAGGAGACTGAGGGCTACAACGGCGAGCAGGACTAGGACGCGACTTGGAGGACCATGCCTCGATCTCACACCTGCTCCTGTCCAGCTCTGCATCAACAAGTTCACATCAGGGAACTACACGTTGACCATTGCCTCGACCCTCAAGAAAAAATAAGGTTATACCAGCAAGTCCGCCTCAACCCAAAACTGAGAGCCTTTCAGGAGAAGGCAGCGACAATCTCTACTCGACCGTAAGAGGCGGTACAGCTAGGAGAAGGCAGCGACAATCTCTACTCGACCGTAAGAGGCGGTACAGCTAGGAGAAGGCAGCGACAATCTCTACTCCAACCATAAGAGGCAGTACAGCTAGGAGAAGGCAGCGACAATCTCTACTCCAACCATAAGAGGCAGTACAGCTAGGAGAAGGCAGCGACAATCTCTACTCCAACCATAAGAGGCAGTACAGCTAGGAGAAGGCAGCGACAATCTCTACTCCAACCATAAGAGGCAGTACAGCTAGGAGAAGGCAGCGACAATCTCTACTCCAACCATAAGAGGCAGTACAGCTAGGAGAAGGCAGCGACAATCTCTACTCCAACCATAAGAGGCAGTACAGCTAGGAGAAGGCAGCGACAATCTCTACTCCAACCATAAGAGGCAGTACAGCTAGGAGAAGGCAGCGACAATCTCTACTCCAACCATAAGAGGCGGTACAGCTAGGAGAAGGCAGCGACAATCTCTACTCCAACCATAAGAGGCAGTACAGCTAGGAGAAGGCAGCGACAATCTGTACTCCAACCATAATGAAAGGCAGCACCGTGACGAGCCTCCACCTCCTTGAAAAATCCGTCAACGTTTCAAAAACGCAACGGCTGTCTTTTACATCATCTAAAGTTTTTTTGTTGTCAGGGCCGACGCATGTCACGAGACGACTTTACTCCATGGCTGCGAGCTCTTGAATTCAAGTCGATTGAGTGGGTAAATCTGAGAATGATTGTCAAACGATGCGATCTCGCCGCATAGCGGTGTTTTATGATATGGAGTTTGTTCGTATTTCTCTCTGTAGTAAACCAAGAGTTTGCAACATGGCCGCGTCTTTCCACCAAGAACGCTGCCTGCCACGGAGCATTGAAGGCTGACAGGCGGCCAGAAAAAAACTCATCCCTCCCATCGAATCATTGGCACATAAACGTATCCGTGGTTTGATATCCAGTGAAACGGAACCTTTGGACGGGGGATAGAGTTGGGAGTAGTCCATCCAGGCTCCACAACACTCGGGGCGGCGAGTATATCTCTCAGTCAAGCAATCTCGCACACCTCTCCTCCTTCGGCACCTGCTCCCTCCCCATGCTCCCATGCTCCCTCCCCATGCTCCCATGCTCCCTGCTCCCTGCTCATGCCCCTAGCGCTGACGCTCCTGACGGGGAGTCCTTCCTCTCCTCCTTCCGCGCCATGTACGGCTCCTGCCCCTCCGTCTGCCCGGTCTCCGACGCCTCCAACCTGGTCACCGACTTCACTGCCCTAGAGCGAGCAGCGAGCACGATGCTGGACTGGAAGGAGGCAAAGGCTGAGGCTCTGCGAGACCTTGAGATTGAAATACGAGTTTGAGGTTGGATGTGTTGATGTGTATAGTTGTGTAATATAGGCGTTGACGAGAGCAGACCTGTTGTGTGGTGTGGAGGTACGCCTACACGCCTGCCACGCATAGATGAACCGAGAACACTCGCCATTGTACACGTTGTTCTTGCTCACTTTACATTTGAGCTCGGCACAAATGTTGTCAAGGTTGAACTGTGCCGTGTACGGCCACGTGTGCATTCCCAGGCGGCGGCAAGCGAGCTTGAGGGAAGAGCACGGTCTGTTTGAAAGGGACATCCCAAGAGCTTTCAGGTGCATTCGTGATCTTTAGTTCTGCTCCTTGCAGTCTCGCCGCAAACATATATTGATGGTACGGTTTACTTGCGATGCAGCAGCTATTTGCCAGCATGTCGCGATTGGATCCGATGTCATTCTATGCTGTAACGTATCTGTGAGTAGCACTGGTAGATTGCTAGTCACCGCTATCCAATCACTGCCACTCAACATCCGGTATACACCGGAAAGCTGCTTGCTTGCAAGCCTGGCTGTGTCGGCGCCAGCCACCGCACTCGGTTCTAGACGACAAGACGATGATAGACGGACCAATGAACTCAGTCGGTGACTTGACCTGACGTAACATGCCGGCCGCTCGGCGCCTGACCTGAGGCTGCGTGTGGTATCTGATGATGACCCCCGCAGCGATCTGGCGGCTGGCGGGAATGTATAGGCCGCCCGGCCGCACATGCCATAGAGCGAAGCCTGCTGATGGTACTAATGACGGTTCCGAGTTCAGTTCACAGTCAGCATGCCAGTGGCACACTAAGACGTAAGTTTGACAACCATGAGATACTGGACTAGTATGCCAGGCTCGACTCACCCGGCAGCACTGCCAGTAAATTCAGCCTGTGACTCGGAACCGTGGCAGTGAAACGGTGGCCGGGCGTACCCGCCGGGCAGATCGGGCCGGGTCCCGGACGGGGAACGGTTCTGCACTGACCCGGCCGCGTCGCCGGTATGTTCTACCGCGACAAACTATCGTTACTGAAGTGAAGCCTGTTAGCCTGGACTGAGGAACAGTCGTTCGGATCAGTCACAGTCCGACTGCAGCCGCCAGATCGGACACCGCCGCGCCCGGGGCGCGAGTCAGTCTTGCAAAACTTACTGCGGCGTCCAATCATCGAGTATGATTCCTTTCAATGTGTCGGAAGCCAACTACGTCCCAGTTCAAGGTTGAAGTTTGGATCATTGCTACTCAGTGTACCATGATAGTACTGCCAGTCCCACACAGCCGCTACCGTACTGGCAGCCTGTGCCAGTCGGGCCGGCGGCGGCCCGGGCGGCATTGACTCAGTGACTGGCCGGGCAGATGATACCCCGGGCCCGGTCTCGTGCCGAGCTCCGTAATACTGTGGCCCCGGCCCAGCGAGGCCCGGAGTGCCGCCCCCCGGAGGCTCCGGGCCTCACGAGTCAGCACAGAGTCAGCAGTCAGGTCCCCTGGCCCGGCGGCGGCCGGGCCGGGAGGCAGGCCGGCGGCCGGGCGGGTCGTCAGACATGACTGAGGCGAGCACGAAGATGTGCCCGAAATGGAGTGTCGGGGAGACGGAGATGCAGGAGGAGGAGAAAGGGAGGTAGATGATGGCGATGCTGGGTGTGAGTGAGACTATGCTGGAGGAGAGAAGGGAAGATGACAGACATGAAGATGAGTAAGCATCAGTAGATGAAGCAAGCAGGGTCCTGGATGATTTGCACTAGTGGAAGACAGAAAGCGATCATTGGCTTTCGAGGAGGCAACGGTATGCACAGAAGGAAAGATATAAACAGAAGAACAACGGATTGTTCCATGAGACAAGATATGATTTGTATGTTTTGTTGATTTCAATGCACAGATTCGCATTGCTGCGACATGGCTCACGCGCGGGCCAGTGCTTTCTCCTTAGACCTGAAAGGGTGGTTGAAATTCGGTCAGAAGGCCGGCAACGATGTCGAGGAGGAGCAGAGATTGAGGCCTGAGACGTGGAGTGACAATTTCATCGGAAGCTTGATGAGGTCAATGCCCTCGGCGAGTGTTGGCGGTGGGCAGGCAAAGGACAAGAATCCCACCACCAACGGTGACTGTTGAAATCTTGTAGTGTGCTGGTGTTTCGTTTCCTTTTGCCGTATTCTGAATTCCAGCGTTATCTGCTTGGTCTATGTTCCGCTCGAGCTGACTGCATGATTGAAAATGTTCCAGTCGATTTCGTTTATGTGATGTTGCTCTGTTGATAGTTACTGATACTCTTTCTCTTGGACTTTTTGCTTGAGCAGTTGTTCAACACGCTGCACCAATGACAAGCAAGCAGATCAGCAGAGACAATATGAGGTACGAGGAGCGAAAGCTGCTTATTACTCTTGATGTTGCTTTTGATTTGTTGTGACCAGTTGTCTTGATTTGAGCTACGGCAAATTGGCGAGCACGGCGTTTGACGCAAATGTGAGAGCAAGAGAAGGGAGCGAGGCAGAGGAGGCAGGGAGTTAAGAGGAGGGTCTTGGGGGAGGAGGATGAGAAGGGAGTGAGAACCTGGAGGGATCAGAACCAGCTCAGTCTTCATGTTCTCACTTTTTCCTCTTCTTTTCAATCCTTCCCATCTCTCTTTTTGTCCTTGGGTTCATTTTGACTTTTGACTCAAAGGACTTTCCCTACCTGAAATCTTTGCGAATGGGAAACAACAACTTGAAAGAGATCCTCCCGAATACGCTGAGAAGTACATCAACGGATTGAGAGCTGCTTGCAAAAAAGCTGAAACTGCCGACAGATTTGACCTGTTTGACCTGGCTCGAGCTCCACGACAACTCACTTGAGAATATCCCCGACGAGATCGGAAGACTTGTGTAATGATCCTCAAGTTTTTTTTGTTTCCCTCTGCCTGCTCCTGCTCCTGCTCCTGCTCCTGCTCCTGCTCCTGCTCCTGCTCCTGCTCCTGCTCCTCTTTCTCTCCTGCTCATTTCCGTCTCTTGCTCCTCTACCATCGAACTCTCTTTGTTTCGAGTGATTGCGTTGTATTGCATTCCCTCTCCTTCCTGTATTCCTCTCTTGTACTTCGCTTTTGGTTCTCATTCTGTTTCCTCTAGGGACCTCCGTGGCCTGTCGCTTCACGACAACAAGCTGACATCCTTGTCCCCGTCGCTCGCAAACCTTCACAAGCTCACCCTCCTCACTCTTTCCGGTGCAGAAAAGTCTCCTCCCTCCTCTTTTCTACCTCAAGTTCGATCTGCTCAACTCTGACTCTCCTCTTCTCACCTTGCTGCCTCATCCCTTCCCATCTCTTAACTCAACCTTATCCCCCCTCCTCCACCCCCTAACTTGCCTCCTCTCCTCACCTCACCTCACCTCTCCTACTCCTCTCCTACTCTCTCCTCTCCTCTCCTCCTCCTCC
>NW_005434526.1:73117-75116 GCF_000315625.1 Guillardia theta CCMP2712
CCTCTCCTCTCCTCTCCTCTCCTCTCCTCCTACCTCTCCTCCTCCTCCTCTTCTTCTCTCTTCCTCTCCTCTCCTCCTCTTCCAGTCTGCTCCTCTCCTCTCCTCTCCTCTCCTCTCCTCTCCTCTCCTCTCCTTTCCTCTCCTCAACTTTTGCTTTCAGACATTCCTGCTCTGTCTCCTCCCCGGGGAGTCCCAGAGACGCTTGAGATGCTTCATAGCGCTGGGCTTCTGTCGTCTTCTGCAAGGGGGAGGAAGTTCAGCAAGAAGACTGTCAACATGTTGTCGATTGTCTCACATCTACTGACATGATCATAGCAGTCGGACAACCTTGACGACGATCATTCAGGTGGAAAAAGATGTTTTGTTTCATGTCACACTGAAATGACATACTCTCAGATCAGTCCCATGTCGAGACGCCGAAGTCGAGCAGATCGTAATTGCAGGATGTTTCTTGTTGTTTCACTCACAGACATTGTTTCTCAGATTGCAGACAAGGGAAGCAGGAAAGACGGTGAAGCTCTCAGTTGTTGTACCTTATTCTTGTGACGACTCTACTTGTAGCTCGAGGCGAGCAGGCATGAATGGAACAAGAACGATGAAGATGCGGATGATGCAAGACATGTTGCCGTTAACGATGATTATGATCATGACAATGAACGCCATCAAAGGGGAGGAGAAAACCAGAAGCCGAGCTCTGTTTTGGTATGATTTCTGACTTGGCTCTGCGCGTTGATGACGTTTGTGCCATTCAGGCAAAGGGTCGTAGACATGAACTAGCTGCTCCTGCTATTTCATCGTCATCTTCAACCAGCACAACGCATGCTACCTTGACAACAACAAAGTTGTGTCGTAGTTGCTGCTGTTTCATCGCTCATCATAAGTGTTCACAGGGAAAGAGAGCGAGCAAGCGTCGAAGATAAGAAAATGATTGTACAGCAGATGGCAGAAGGGTACAGAAACGTGTTTTGTCGTGCAATCATGTTATGATTTCATCTCGTTTGCAGAAGTATCCTGTCAATCTTTGACGTTGCTGAGCGAATTCGGAACGAGAAGAAGAAAGATGCAATGAATATCGACACACAGCAAGCAGCAAAGTCCTCAAGAAACCACAATACAAGCACTGCTGACCTGTTCGATTCTATTAGTGTTGTTGTGTTCCCTTTGCCTTTTGACACCTACGGCAGACAACAACATGCCCACAACAAGCAAGAAACTCCCCCAACAAACAAGACAAGATCGTCAAAATCTCTTGCGCATGTAAGTTGTTTGTAATTCTTCCCTTGAAAACTCTGACTTCATCTCTGTTCGCAGATCTTGCTACCTCCACAACTTATCCCGTCAGGCGGGAGATGATGGAGATGAAAAAGGTTGTAGAAGTCAGACGGATATTATATCTGGTGCGTTGAGAAAATTCAGACGATGGAGAGGAGCAGAACAGATGCTGGCTTTTGTCTGTACAGACAGTTTTACTCACGGTTTGTGTTAACATCTATACATGAAAACATTACAAAGAAACAGATCTAGTCACCTTGTTAATAAACACAGAGCTTGAAAACAATAAGACTTGCAAAGATTCCATTCCTGAAAGACAATCCTCCACGCAACGACAACTCGTCATCACACAACAATCGGCGGTGGCCTTGTCTTTGTAGATACATCATGATCGGGGACATCTATGTGCTCATTTCTCGCAATCGTCGTTGGTGTTTGTTTGAGTAGATACGTTTGCATCATCCCCTTTCCTTTGATTTGCATCCCAGTCCCTCTTGCTGAAAGCTCGCACCTCCATCTCGCTCGTATCCTCACCAACATTTCTGTTTGTATAGATCAGTGACGTCAGCATCATCATCATCATCATCATCATCATCATCATCATCATCATCATCATCATCATCATCATCATCTCCATCATCATCTCCATCATCATCTCCATCATCATCATCATCATCATCATCATCATCATCATCATCATCATCATCATCATCATCATCTCCATCAT
>NW_005434526.1:76738-88013 GCF_000315625.1 Guillardia theta CCMP2712
CCTCTCCTCTCCTCTCCTCCCTCTCCACTCCTCTCCTCTCCTCTCCCTCCTCTCCTCTCCTCTCCTCTCCCCTCCTCTCCTCTCCTCTCCTCTCCTCTCCTCTCCTCTCCTCTCCTCTCCTCTCCTCTCCTCTTCCCTCATCTTCTTCCCTCCCCTCCCCTGCCCCCTCTCACCTCGGCAGCAGAGCATCAAGCATCCTGTCCTGCCTCTCTCGCTGGTCGTGAAGCATCGTGAGAACTTCGGCGTTCTTGTTCTCCTCGTCTATGATCGCGTGATTCATCCACCTCAACGGGATCAGCACAAGAGTGCTGGGAACCTGCGACAACGATGAGAAAGAGCATGTGTGCGATCTCGACTGACATCTTACGTTGTTTACATAATATCATATCATATCACATCATATCAGGTCAGGTCAGGTCAGGTCAGGTCAGGTCAGGTCAGGTCAGGTCAGGTCAGGTCAGCCCAAGTCAGCTCAGATCAGCTCAGATCAGATCAGCTCAGATCAGATCAGATCAGATCAGATCGTATCATATAAAATCGCATCATATCACGTATCTCACATTGCATCAGACTATGTTCTTACCATCTCGTTCACGACGTACATCGCAAGGGTCCACCAGGAGAACTCGGTGTGCCAAACTCCCTCGAACAGTCTGAGAATATGATCGACGACGACGATGAGAATGTAGAGGATGGTAACAAGATACATCAATCGATCGCTAGTTGCCTCCATCGCCTGTCACATGCTCAGTTCAAAACAATCTTTGACTTTGCCATTGGGCCGTCGTGGTTATCATCATCTCCATCATCATCTCCATCATCATCTCCATCATCATCTCCATCATCATCATCATCTCCATCATCATCATCATCATCTCCATCATCATCATCATCATCTCCATCATCATCTCCATCATCATCATCATCATCTCTATCATCATCTCCATCATCATCATCATCATTTCCATCATCATTTCCATCATCATCATCATCATCATCATCATCTCCATCCCATCATCATCATCATCATCATCATCTCCATCATCATCTCCATCATCATCTCCATCATCATCATCATCCCATCATCATCATCATCATCATCATCATCGTCGTCGTCGTCATCATCATCATACGCACCCCAAGCACAACTCCAAGGAACGCCCAGCTTGTACACGTCATCGCTACAACCCCGTCAAGACTTCCGCCCGACGTGACGATCTGCGAACAATCAGTTTGAACAAAGAGGCAGTTGCGATGTGTTCACCGGAGTCAACAGGAAGACGAAGATGACAAATCTGAAAACAATCGTGTAACGAAGCGAGTCGTGCAAGAAAGTTTCACCTGTGTAGCCTCAACTGGTTGATGGAAGAGAAGTAGAAGTCCAAAAAGAAACAAACAAGCAGAATCACGGAGAGCGCGGCTGCTGCGATAGAAAATTCCTGTACAACAGAGTCAGATCCAAATTGCCAGTGATGTCATCGTCATAATTATCATCTCCATCACCATCATCATCATCGTCATCATCATCATCATCATCATCATCATCATCATCATCTCCATCTCCACCATCATCATTATCATCATTATCATCATCATCATCATCATCTCCATCATCATCATCATCATCATCATCATCTCCATCATCATCATCATCATCATCATCTCCATCTCCACCATCATCATTATCATCATTATCATCTCCATCATCATCGTCATTTCCATCATCATCATCTCCATCATCATCATCTCCATCATCATCATCACCATCATCATCATCATCTCCTCAATCTGCATGATCTCCAACAACAAGCACAATCATGGCATACCAGCGCTCGAGGGATCTTGACGGGAACGTTGTGAACCCCAGCATATGACTCATGTACAATGACATCATTCCGATCAGAGTCTTCGGCTCCGAAGATGATGGAGACGCCAAGAGCGACAGAATGGAAACCGATGGCGATGGCGGACGAGAGGAGGTAGGACCTGCGAGCATGGATGGTCCTGCTGGATGAATGAGCCAAGGGGAGGAGATCATCAACCATGGCGGTGGTGAAGAGCATGGCGGACGAGGACGAGGACGAGGACGAGGACGAGGACGAGGACGAGGACAAGGACAAGGACGAGGACAAGGAAGAGAAACGGAGAACAAGAGGACAAGTGGGGGGCGAAGTCGAGTTTGATACGACCTGTCGGAAGTTCTTTTCAATCTTTCCGCATGTTTTCTCTCTGTGATCATCTTGTGCCTCGCAAAGTTTCTACCAGCTTGTCATGAAACGCCGCAAGTATCGTTACATGCCAACCTGCTAGCGTCGCTTCTTGCAGAGCTGCTACCAACACCTTCTGATTCCTGTATATCATCGTCATCATCGCAAAACTCTCGACACACTGATGTACAACCTGATCATACAACCAGAAAGCTGTTCGATGAGCGCTCACACTCCCCCCCCTGCTGTTCAACCCTGTCTCGTTTCCAGACTCCTAACAGAAAGATATGTGAGAAGAGAAGATAAAGGATGCCGTGAGCAGAAAAGAGAAGAGCAGAGGAGAAGAGGGGAGAGAATGGGGGAGACAGTGCGGTACAAGAAGCAGAAACAAAACGAAGCAGGAAGATCGCAACCACAAGTAGCCATCAGATTATGAAAGCTCGTCACATCCTACCACTCTGCTCTCTCCGACCGTAGTCTGACCCTGCGGGCAACTGGCTTCAGAGCTTTGAACAGGAGGAAACAACATCCTCGCCATCACCTGCGACATCTTCTCCTCCTGCCTTTCGTTCCCGCGATCGAGACTGAGCAGGTTCCTGAAAGAGGAGGCACGGGAATGCGCCTTTGCAGCGGCGATCGTATCGCTCATGCCCATATAGATCGGGCCGTCGCCAAGGAAAACTCTGTTGTTCTTGACCTTGCTGAAGGACGATGCGTACTGAAGGTTTGACAAGTGCTGTAGAAAGACGTGAGACAAGGTGTGAGGAAAGAGAAAGGAAAGATCAACAGTTGTAAGCCCAAGACATCTCAAGACAACAAGAAAGTTTCTTCTTGTAGAAGAAATGCGAGCGAACAACATTAAGGAGAAGGTAGGAGGCAGGCAGGCAGGCAGGCAGGCAGGCAGGAAGTGAAAGAGCAAGAGCAAGAGCAAGAGCAAGAGCAAAAGAAGAAGATGAAGGAAAAGAAAGAGACAATACGGTAGCAATCATACAACAACGACGATACCCTGTGCAACGAAGGGTCCCTCTTCATCGTAGAAGTCTTGGGAAGCAGATCAGAAGCGCTCCCAAGGTCCTCCTCCTGAGAGTCGCTCATGTTTCCCGTGCTGCCCATCAACTCAACGCCTGAGTCCGCGTCCGCATGACCGTCCTTGCCGTCCACTGCGATGGATACATGGAGGCCTTTGCTCGGGTGGGGGAGAGCGCTACTGGCGAAGTTGGAGTCGTTCTCAACGCTCTGCAAGACGGAATGGAACCTCTCTAGGGAGGGGTTGAGCGAGTAGAACATGTTGAGAGCCTCGTCGTTCCCCTCCTCCACGTTGATGAGGCATGTCTCTACCGACGTCCCGTCTGCCATGGTCATGGCAGGTGCCGGCTCCGTGTTCCATTCCTGGCGGAGCAAGTCTGCGGTGGAAGAGCTCAGGTGGACATGCGAAGCAACTCCTTTCTCTTCCAGCTTGCTGGCGATCTGAAAGTTCGAGCCGAAGACGAGGAACCTGGGGAGGTAAGAACCCAGGACTGCAGCCATCACATCGCCGCTGTGTATGCCGATGCGTACCTGTTGGAGGAAGTTCAGGGGCGTGCGATGGGGAATGTGTTGAGAGAATCATATGGATCAAGACAAGGAAAGTTCAGCATCATCTTATCTCAAGACAGCATGTCAACATTGTGACCACCTCGTCAACATCAAACACAAGCTTCAGAAGCGTTCAGAAGCAATCAACGGAGCGTCAATGCTCAAAAAGCGAGACGAACAACTTCTGTCAAATAAGATCGAAAGCTAGTCTAGGGCAAAGATCACGGCAACAACATTCTGCAAACAGTTCTGACGAGTAATACCTCCAACTGAATCCCAACAGCCTTCGAGATCGACTTGGCGATCTTGACGATGGAGCATCCCAACAACACTGCTCGATCCGCATGATCGCGACAGGGCTGAGGACCTCCTGCTACGGCGATGTAGCAATCCCCGATCGTCTCCACCTGCACACCGATCAACGAGACATCGCACGTGAACAACAAGGAACATGCAACGTCCAACACAGCACGGGAGCAACCTTACCCCTCAACCTCCTCCACCCCTGAGAGAAAATCTCACCTTCCATATCTTGCCGATCGTCTCTGCTGCAAAGTCGATAGAGGAGAAGAGGGCGTTGAGCAGGTCGATCAACTCGGTAACGGGGAGGGTGGACGAGATAGAGGAATATTTGACAATGTCCATCTGGAGAATGCTACAGTCCTCGCACCCTGTCAGGGAGTTGGTGTGCCAGTCTGAAGGGTTCATCTCGAAGAAGACTCTCGCCGCAAACTTGGGAACCAGGCTCGTGATGAGCTTTTTTGACCTCATGTTCCTCCTCCGGATCTTCGACTCCAGGCAAGTCACAACCTTGCAACGCTCCTCTACCCACTCGACCATCTGCTTGTAGATCAACAGCACAAGGAACGGGCAGGCGATCTGGTTCCCAATGTACATGATCGTAAGGAAAACACGGCTTGTTACACACTCCTTTCGTGGCATCACATCGAAGTAAACAACCACAACAAAGAAACTGCATCGAAGGAGAACAGAAATCAGGAACGCTCGCGCGCTTGTCTTCTTCACATCATCCCCCAAGAAGTACGTCTCCTCCTCTCTCGCCCCTTCCCGCCGATCAAAGTTCACCCTCGTCCCTAGGTTGATCACAGCCGCCGGGCCCAGCACACTCCAGATCAGCACGCCGCTGCTGCATCCGTTCTGCACCCCACCAAGGAAAATGTGCATGACCATCGGCAAGAACCCCACGAGCAGGGAGAGAGAGATGAGGTAGACGAAGAACAAGCTGCTGTACTTCACCTCCATCTCTCCACTTGAGCACTTGGCGGCGAAGTGCCTGAGCAGGAGCAGGCACGATATCATGACGACCACATAGAACCCCGGGATGATAGCGTCGTCATACTGCCCCATTCCGATGTACATGAGCGCTATCACAAAGGCTGCGATCGTGCTCAAGGTCCCCACGAGCAAACCAGCGGCATTGATGGCGAGCGACCTCGCTTGCGTGAACGAGAGCTGCTCCGTAGGCACTGAAGCTTGCGCACTTAGCCACATCACGATTGACCTCAGAGTTCTCCTGATGAGAGGAAGCCTATCACTCTCCTCCTGTTCCTCCAGCGCTGCCTCGATGTCGTTGGACAAGATCTGCATCGGTACGCTGCAGTCCCCGCTGGGCTCGTCGAACATGGCAGGGAACAGCGCTACTGTAGATGTAATCCTCCGGCATTCCAGCGATCGTACGGATCCTAGGGTCGTTGGGTCTGAGCCATACTGCCGCGTCGGCGACAAAGGAACTGAAGGCACCAAGTCGGATCCAGTCAGGGACAGGCGAGAGACGCGGAAAGAGGAAGATCCTAGAAGGAACGGGCGGCCAGGGACGTTTCTGAACGCGTTCCTCTCTGTGGTATCCGCATCCACGTTGGCGGAAGAGATGCCATTGGAAACATTTGTGCTTGAAAGCTCAACGGACTGAGCAATGGGCTCGACCGAAGATTGTAGACGCTGTTGCCCCGGCAGCATCGCACGCACTTTCCGGTATGCAGCGTGAACCACTCACAAACAGGTCAGAACGAGGTCACTACATGTGACCTGCATCAACACTGCAGTCATGTCAGACGTGTTCATGCATGAAGAGGGTTGGATAACCGTCTCTGCCTCCTCCCCCCTCCCCTCCTGATAAGCGGCAACAGCAGAAGCCAAGCGCATTGACCAAAAGGGACAATGAATGGGAAGGAGTCGGGGAGGAGGGCAAATGGGGGTAGTACGACAGCTCACAAAGGGGGTAGTGTGGGCACGACCAAGATCACCGGTGTTTCGAATTCGTATGAAGGGGTGGGGTGGCTGCAGAAACGTGAGAAGGGGGCAGATCTGGAGATCAACAGGGGGTGGGTACTGCAGTGCACATGATATTTACTATGTAATGTAGGGTGGGGTAGTCTGAAGCCCAGAGGGGGATTTGGTTGGGGTAGGGTTATTGATAATAAGGGGTAGGGGTACCACAAAAAAGAAACGGGGGTTGCTACCCGAGATTCTAAAATATATTATAGACCAATGACCCCACCCATGCAAGAACCGGGAAAAGTAGGTGAGGACATGGGTTGCTCTGTCCAACGGGAGATACACATGGTGGTAGGGTAGATACCCCTATTACATCAATAGATGAATATGACAGTAGGGATGTGGGGTAGGGTAGGGTACCCTACCTGACTAATACTGCGACTGCTTATTACACTCAGGGTGTGAAACGACGTGTTCTTCATGACCACACAAATCGGATAACATGGTCGGTGGGGTACTTTCAAGTCCGCCTCAGTAATCTCCGTAGCTGAAAGGAAAGTTTGCTTACAACACAAATATTCAATTAGTAGGAGGATGTTGCTGCCTCTTTGAAATTCGACGCCGAGGCGCACTTGGCCTGTGACTGAGTCGGACTCCAGTCCGAGCACCGTTGAAAAGTTCGGCGAGACCCGGGCGTTCGGCCCGGCCGCGGCGGGCCGAGTACCGTACTATGGTCACCAGGCCCGCCTCCGACGACCGACGGTCACCGTGCGTAGTAGACCAATCCAGTGACGGTATATGATGATTGCAGTGCTGCCACGTTGAAATTACACGGTGACGTTCACGCCCGGCGGCCCGCCCGGGTCTGCCGCCAGATGATGGGCCGGGCTGGACCAGGGCAGTCACGCCCGGCCCGCCGAATGGGCCGGGCTCAGCGGCTGGACCTGGCTCAGCCTCAGCAGACCTGAGTTGGGGCCTTCAGGCTCCGAGGCTCCGACAAAGAAAGGCTCGCCCCGTCCTGCTCTGGCAAGTTTACACCGTACTGTACCCACCACGTCCCTTGCGGCTTCAGTAAGTGAGCTCAGCCGGGAAGCTGAGTGACTACCGTTGTGTGAGAGGTTTGCTACTTGTATCATAACATTGAACGACAGCGTCTGAAGGCTTACACCAGCGCAGCGTTGGCCGCCTTCTCGGAGGAAGGGACGGAGTCGAGGAACTCCTTGACCTGCACAGCCGTGAGGAAGAAGCAGACCAAGGACAGCAGGAGGTAGATACGGAGAGAGGGGAAAGTGAGGGGGAGGAGGAGGGTAGGTGCGAGTGAGGAGGATGACAAGAAACATGAAGGAGCTGTTGGAACCTTGGGTGCAGTGTCGACTCCCCACTGAACGCAGTCGCCGAAGGCAACGCCAGAGACGTAGTTGCCTCCAAGGTACAGCCCAGGGCACTTGCTGAGACCGCTGTTGACCTGCCAAGCGCGTCAGTACCGGCAGTGGCCCCGCCAAGCTGAAGTACAGACCTTGCCCATAATCTCCGAGTATCCCTTGTTGTACTGGGGGATGGCCTTGGGCCACTTGCGCACTCCCAGGACCTGAAAGAGAGCAAATGAGAGGAGAAGACATCAGAGGAGAGGAGAGGAGAGGAGAGGAGAGGAAAGGAGGGGAGGAGGGGAGGAGGGGAGGCGACGGATAGACCGAGTGAGCATCGGTAGATGGAAAGGAGAAAAGGATTCCTGACTCTGTTGGAGTGGATGGTTGGAGGAAGAGGGATAAGGAATCCGGGTAGAAGCGATTGGGAGGGAAGGGGGGCGCGTCGGGGATTGAAACGGGTACTAGGCGGTGAATCGGAAGAGGAGAGCAACAACGGAGCTGCAGTACGAAAAGAAGTCGCTCTTACCTTTGGCTCAGGAGCTCCTTCCTTGAGGAGGATCTTGCTGACGTCACCATGGACAATCTTTGCCACCTGATGGGCCCATCCTTCAGCACCTAGGTGAAGGAACAGGACAGAGAAAGACCTCTTCCTCCGAGAGCTCGGCGATGGGAGGGTTGTAGCGGAGAGGGTCCTGGGCTCCTCCGATGTAGCTCAACATCATCTCGTAGCCCTCGGGAGCACGGTAGGGGAAGAGCGAGGAGGACCAGATCGTTCCCAAGGTACGGATACCCATGCTGCCCAGCAGGCGTCAGGGCAAGAGTCAAGAGGGAGTCAACGATGAGGAGGGGAATAGATGGCAGGATCTGGGGAGTTACAGGGGGCGAGAGCGAGAAAAAGGAAGGAAAGGAAGGTGTAAAGCTTGCGAAGGAAGGAAAGGGGGGGATAATTGCAAGAGCTGAAAAGGAGTAGAAGGAGAACACACCTGCGGGGGATGAGGTTTCCGAACCCGAAGAGCCTCTTGCCTGCGCGGAGCAAGTCATCATCTGAGCGCTGAAACAAGCTCCTCCTCGTCTCGACTCACCGAGGCCCGGTCTCTCTTTGCGAACCTCGTCCTTGAGGCACTCCTTGGGGTAGGCGAGAGTGACGGAGTAGACGCACGGGTAGTGGATCTCTTCAAGGGCCTTGCACTCAGGCACAAGCTCGGAGAGCATGCCCACGGTAGCATGAGCAGGAGCAGTCACGGCCACAGTCTTGGACCAAACCTCCTTGGAACCCTGGGGGGTCGAAAACTTGGTGACGTATCCCCCATCCTCTCCCTTGGAGATGGACTCAACCTTCCAGCTGGTCCTCAGGCGATCTCCGAGCTTCTCCTGGGCAGCCTTGGGGAGACTGACAAGACCCTTCCTGAAGGAGCCGAGAGCCCCTCCCTTGTAGGTTGGCAGCTCAGGGTCATAGTTTTCCCTGGCCTCCTTGGCCCTCTCCGCCTGGCGGATGATGCCTCCCTCGATCAAGCTTGGGGTCATGCCGAGGTCCTCGAGCGCGTAGATCTTCTTGAAGGCCGAGGCCATGGAGAGCTTGGTGGGGTCACCCGCGTACACTCCCGACACGAAGGGGTCGATCATCTTCTTGAACACTGCCTCGCCAAGGTGTCGCTCGATGAAGTCCTTCACTGACTCCTCGTAGTCTGGCTTCGGCGCATGCAGGCCGATCGCTCCGATTCCAGCTCGGATCTTCTCGGGGATGGAGAGCAGGCGGAAGAACGGCGCATCCTCGGGCTTGGAGGGGAGGGGGAAGAGCTCTTTCTCCCAGTACACACATCTAGGAAGGGTGTGGTCAGCAAACACAAGCTCGTCCTTCAAGCCAAGATCGACAGCAAGGCGCATGATCTGGCGAGTGGGCTGGAAGGTGTTGGGTCCTTCCTCCCAAAGAAACCCGTCCTGCTCTCTGGTGATCACGTTTCCTCCCACCACGTCCCTTGCTTCAGTAACAAGGACGTTGACGCCCTTCTGGAACAGGGAGAACCCAAGAGAAGAGCCGCTCACGCCGCTCCCAATAACAAGTGTGTCGTACTTCTCCATGCTCCCCGCTCCCCATCCTCCCGCAGATTGCATCCCTCGAACCCCAGCTCCGAACCGAGCCGACCTTCCCCGGAACTGGACCGAGCTGTCTCTAGCGCCTCTTACAGAGGACTTGCCGGTCCATGAGCAGGAAGGCATCCTGAGGAGAGCAGGAGAGCTCAGCATGGACGGGCTGGTCACCCAAGCCTTCGTCCTCACCGCCGCCATCGTCACCATCAGCAAAACCTGGCGGGACATGGCCATGCCCTTGGAAGAGGTACCTGTCGGCCTCCTTCCTTATTAGCCCTCACTTGTTCTATTAAAGAATATCTTTCTAAGATTGCGGTACAAAAATAGCCTAATATTCTCTATTGAATCTTTGTGAAGCCTATCGACTGGGGCGGGCTCGATAAATCCCGTCATAAGAAAAACCGTCAATAACGATCTTGATAACGGTGAGAATTTCTGTAACGAAGTGTAGACCTGAATCGATTAAACCGCCTATGGGGACGATTGGACGAGTGAATAAATCGGTTCGAACCGTAAGAGGGTGATAGAGTCTGGGCCGTTGACCGCAGATTGGGGGTCGATGGAGGCGGAGGGGTGGAGAGTGCCAGGAGAAGGGAGAGGAGGAGGAGGAGGAGGAGGAGGAGGAGGAGAGGGAAGTTGAGGAAGGTCATGAGAGAACGAGAGGATCAGCAAGGGAGCATAATGGACAGAGGGTCTGCTGAGAACTCGAGGAAGAGGGGCAGCGGCTGGTCGAGAACGGTGTTCGACTAGTGAAACTATGCCAAGGAGCAACGGAGGGAAAGTGGTAAGTGGGCAGAGGGAGTGAGGCAGAGGTAAAGCTGCGGGAAACCTCAATGGAGGTGCAGGCAAGAAGGGCTGCCGAAGAGGAGTACGCCATCTTTGTGCCCAAGGACGCGAGGGTAAGCAGATGGTGGGAGAGTGTGGCCAATGCGACTGACTTGGTGATGGTTTCCTCCAGGAAGCAAAGTTTTCCGAGCAGGTAGCGTGCTGTCTCGCATCGAGATCAGTATGACGTGCTTCGTGCCTGCAGTTCACGAGCCAGCTGGATTGGCAGATATATCGTTCAGCACAGATCCCTGGGCCGGCAAGTTTTCTTGTCCTTGTGGAGGGGGGGGGGATGGAAGGCAAGGGTCTCACTTGACTTCGACGTAGGGCTCCTACATCGCATCCAACGAGTATGAGCTCCCCAAGGGAGGGACGTGGTCCAAGTTCAAGACGAAAGGTGTCGACCCTCCTGCCGAACCCTGACTTAGTCGTGATTCCCTTCCTATCTCTTCCGTCCCTGCCTCCCTCCTCACCCTCTCCTCCCACCCCCTCCTGTCTCTTCCCTCCATCTCTCCTCCATTCTCCTCTCTTCCCGCTCCCTCCTCTCCTCCTTTCTCCTGACTCTCACAGCCCCGATCTGCATTCTTGTATTCTTTCTGTCCTCGCAGCCGTCGCTGACGCTGATTCTTGTCAGGTTACTGCGATGATGTGATCCGTAAGGTGATTGCGCGAGAGATCAGAGAATTGAGAAAATCATCAAGCAAAATCATCGATGCCATCTAAGAGTCTTCTACATCTTCTCTTTCACTATCACTGTCGTCATCGTCATCTCCATCGTCGTCGTCGTCGTCGTCGTCGTCATCATCATCATCATCATCATTATTACCATCATCATCATCATCATCATCATCATCATCATCATCATCATCATCATCATCATCATCATCATCATCATCATCATCATCATCATCATCATAATCATCATCTCCTCCTCCACCACCACCACCACCATGTGGAAACAAACTCAGTGATCATTGC
>NW_005434526.1:90597-102926 GCF_000315625.1 Guillardia theta CCMP2712
ACTCCTCCACTCCTCATCCTCCTCAACCTCCTCCCTCCCTCCTCCCTCCACCGCTCCTCCTCCTCCTCCTCTTCCCCCCTCCTCTCCCCCCTCCTCTTTGACCATCATCTTCCTCCTCCTCACCTCAGCACTATCTTGCTCATCCCATCGTCAGGTACCAGGAACACAGATACTCCATAGACCCAAACTTTCTCGAACGCCAGCCCCGTCAGGTTCACCGAGAAGTTTGCGGGCAGGTATCCAGCTGACGAGTACGTGATGATGTGCGCCCCCCCGTCCACCGCAAATGTCCGCGTGCTGACTGGCTGCTGGGGTCCTCCATCGATGGAGAAGGAGGAGGAGAGCAGTGAGCTGTCCACCGCGCTGCGCACGGAGACGGTCTGGACCAGCCTCTGCGAGAAGTTGGCGACGGCAGGAGCGTCACTGATCCACGAGTAGCAGAGGCCCGACGCGTCCGCCTGCTGTTTGCTCGCCGGCATCGTACAGCTCCCTTCCGTGACTAGCACGTACCCAGCATGTGCCCACTTGCCGTACTGCTGGTCGATGTAGACAGACGCAACCAGGGTGGCAGGCGTTTTCGTGTCAGACAGGTAGACGTCGACTCGCGCCCCTCCCATCAACGTTGGCGTTGGCTCGTCGGGGCTGTACGCGTTGACAAAGACGTCGTACCTGCCCGGCAGCAGCTGGACTAGGGAGGCCGTCTCCGGCCCGTTGTAGAGTGGCCGGGAGCGGTCACCGTGGAACTGGTCATCTCGATCGAGAGTGATCACTGGAGTTCGCTTGCCTGCCGCCACTACCCCAGTGATCTTCTTACCGTACCAAGACACGTACGGCGTTCCTCTCGACTCGCTGTTGCTCCACTGGATCACGTTCCCGTTCCCGTCCACCACGGCTGAGGGAACGACGTACAGGTCAAGGTCTGCTGGGCGATCGCCCCAGTTCAGCACGACCTTGGAGGCTCCGTCGTCTTGGAACATGTAGACGGTCAGGTTGACAGGCCAGCTCATCTGCAGCAGGGAGACGTTGACAACTGTGGACATGAAGCCCGAGGCAGAGAACTTGACAGGGGTCAGGATGCTCTGGATATCATGGAAGACGGAGGAGACGACGGGGGAGGACGAGGGCAGCTTGTCGACTTTGAACGATGTCGAGGACTCGATGTGCTCCCCTTTCAGCGTGTTGAACACGCTCTGGATGTAAAACCCAGCTATCACCCCAGCTCGCACCCACTCGTAGCACCTGCCCGAGCCATCGGCCTGCTTCTTGGTGGGGTTGGAGGACGCGCAGACATTGTCCACGTAGACCTCCAGAGTTCCCGCAAAGAACCACTTGTGTCCGGTGCCTTCGTACCTCACCACGTCTACCAGGTCAGGAGGGCTGGCGCCGTCGCTCAGGTAGATCTCGACGCTGACGCCACCCTGGAACGTGGGCGTCGCATCCTCGGGGGCGTACGCGTTGATGAAGATCATGTAGGAGCCGGGAAGCAGCCGATCGAACTCGACGACCTCGGGCCCGTTCTCTACGATGAAGTCCGAGGGGTCGGAGGAGAAGAATTTCTTCTTGCCGTGCGAGACGTCATCCCTGTCCAGCGCTACGGTCGGCACCAGGTCCCCGCTGTTGTACCCCAGCAGCGTCCTCTTGTCGCAGGTGCAGGTGTCGCATAAGCACAATCCCCACCAGACATAGTCAGTCTTGGCAAGCTTCCCATCGTCCGTCCTCCACACCACCGGCTCCCCCTGAAGGTTGCGGACGTTGCGAGGGAACACGTAGATGTCAAGATCCGCCGGCCTGTCGCCCCAACGGAGCTTCGCAAACGTCTTGCCCGTGCTCGGGAGGAGGAAGGTGGCGAAGTTGAACACACAGCCTCGAGCCCCCATGTTCACCTGCTCTACCACCCTCATGTACCCTGGTGCTCGGATATCAAGTACGTTGTCCCTGCCCAGCAGGAAGAGCCCGCCCAGGTACCTCCCAGCAGCGTCCGACCTCAGCCGCCTGCTGCTGAGCATGATGGCCTGGCTGTCACTCTGAACTTGCGATCCTCCTCCGCAGGAGCAGCACATGTCGGCGGCGTCGACGTTGCCGTTGGCAAAGGACGCAGCTTGCGAACAGAGGGCGAGGTTGTGAAAGTAGTCCACGCACGACCTCCCCGCCGAATCTCTCCATCCTCCGTCCTCCTGGCATCTGCCGAACAGTCCTCCTCCGCACACACAGCAGCGCTGAGAAGCTGACGAGCCGTCCAGACTGGAGAGGTTGGTGGCAAGCAGGCACCTCGCTGGCTGGAGAGTGTAGGAGAGGCAGGAGGAACCCTCGCGATCGATCCAGCCGCTGTCGTCCTGGCAGAGGTACGGCGATGGGATGACAGAGTTGTTGGTGGCGCTGAGAATGGTCAAGTTCAAGAGCATCCCCTGGCACTGAGAGAGAGCGAACGAGTACTCGTACAGGATGAAGTTGTTAACGAGCTGCTGGTAAGCATTCCACTCCTCCAGGGATATCCTCCCGTTCAGGTTTGCGTCCACAGAGGAGGAGAAAGCATGTTCTGCTGTCAGCGGGAGGTTGCAAAGGTCTGTCCTCCCCAGGCAACCTTTCGTTGAGATTGCCCCCGTCCTGTTTGCGTCCAACTCCACGAAGTCGATGACAAACTTGCTGGGGATGGAGCGAGGATCGAACGGAAACTTACCTGCGAACTTCCCATCGCTGCCCAGCACTGGCCCAGGGTAGATCATCTCGTTGACGAGGCTGTAGTTCACCCGCACCACAACGTCGCTCACGCTTCCTCTGCGCAGAGTCTGAAAGTTGAAAAGGTGCCACCAGCTCCCCAGCGTTCCCTGCTCGCCTACCCAGGCTGTGCCCACGAGGCCCTGCCGCATGGTAGAGTACAGGGAGGCTACGGAGCAGGCGGAAGGAAAGGTCAGGCCGGAAGTATGGTAGGCGAGGAAGGAGTAGTTTCCGGCAGGAAGCAGCCCTGTGACGAGGAAGGTCTTCGATCCACAGAATGTGTCGAAACATCCATCCCTGATCCACCAGAAGCTCGAGAGCTCGTAAGGGTACGCGGTGCCCGACTCCAGCACCTGCCCAGCCACCGTCCTGTTGTTCCCATCGATTGCGGACTGCAAGGGGTCGGAGAAGTCGGAGCTAGGGGGGTATAGGAAGAGGCTCAGGTCCTCAGCATCCCTCGAGCACCAGGTCAGAGTCAGGATGACAGCTGTGAAATCCTTCTGGACCGGCACCAGCGGGGCCCCGACGTAGGCCACGTTGTCAAACGTGACAAAGGGCCCCTTCCAGCTGTAGTACTCCTCCCCCACCTGCACCTCCAGCTCGTACTTGGAGTTGGGCCAGAGGTAGAATCGACCGCAGCCGTTGGGCTTCAGTCCTGCAGCGGAGCCGCCGATGTCGTGCACGACCCGATCCTTGGCATCCTGCAACCTGAAGCGATAGACTACATGCTTGAGGTCGATCCGCACGCTGCAGTATCATCAGTCAGGAGCCTCCTCCTCCACCATGCAGCGAGCCGCAAACGTACCCGGTGATGGCATCGTAGACGAGGCTGAGACCGCGGGGGCTGCAAAAGGTGGCCTCGATCATAGCGCCCTGAGACGGGAAGGCAGAGCTGTTCCACCAGTTGAACTCTCCTCTCGCCCTGTTGTACTTGAAGCACACCGAACTTCCAAGAGGAATGTCGGACGCGCAGGACTGCGGTAGGATGCACGCCCACGTGTCGTGCTCAATGGAGTGCCGACCGCTGAGCCCTCCCATGCAGCCAAGGCCCCGGTCCTGATAGGCCTTGAAGGTGCGCCAGGTGAGCACGGGATAGTCGTAGACCCCGTTGGAGGCGCGAAAGTTTGAGCAGACGGAGGCAGGGGGGCGGATAAGGATTTCACCGTTGTCAACGGTCCAGTCAGCTGAGAAACCAGGGCCTGTCTTGTAGCCGTCGGAGGTGAAGGTGACTTTCATGTAGCCTGTGCTGGACCCCAGCTCGTCTGAAGGGAGGGTCGATCCAGAGGTCCGCAGGATGCTCTGGGGAGCAGAGCAGGCAGGGTCAGAGCAAGAGAAGATCTCGACAAAGTCATGATTCAGCTCAGTGCCGAGGGACGTGAAGCGCAATCGCAAGTTCTGCCCTGAGATCATCCAGACGCAGTTCTGGTTGTTGGAGTAGAAGTACGGCCCGGTTGTGATCGAACCCGACGAAACCCCGACTGAAGGAGAGCAGGGGCATGTCCCAGAGCAGGTCAGCTCGCCGCCTGCCGGGATGTTCACAATCAGTAGAAGGGAGGGATGCAACAACAGCAACGTACCCGCATTGCAGTAATCAGCGAATGCAGCGGAGACGGTGGATTGGCAGAGGCGGATCAAGTTCAAGAAGGAGGACTGGTCGAAAGGCTGAGAGGAGCTGGTGCCGAAGGATGTCGTGAGAACTTGAAAGCTGCACAAGCGGTTGACAACGTCTGGTGGTGACAGTCAGCAAGGAAGCATACAGATGCAGGAGGAGTAGAACAGACCCCGTGAGTCCCTGATGGCCGAATTCCATGCTCTTGCACAGTTGATGTCGACGGCACCACTGCAGAAGATGTTCACCTTCCCCACAGACGTCTTGAGGATGCTGCAGCTGTCAAAGATGTCCAGACCGCTGTCACTGCTCATGGTCGGGAGCTGCAGATCGGTGACGAGGTTCGTTCCTGCGGTGAGCCATTAGCGGTCAACGGACCCTCGGCACAAGGAAGCGACCTGGGATGGTGGGAACGACTTCTGAATCGGCGAACGCATGCCAGGAGTCTACCGGGTCGCAGACTGGAGGATCTCCAGTTACAACATGAACGAAAGAGCAGTTGGCATGCACAAACACTCACATTGTAGGAAGATGAGTACACCGATCCACGGCCAAGACGCTCTGACACGCGCATGGCGGTTGAAGGGAGAAAGTCTCCTCATTCTTTCAGGGTTGGGCTCGGAGCGGGAGTGCACCGGAAGGCAAAGTGTTCGCTCCTTGATCACAGAATCATGCTGCAGCGTCACAGAGGCATCCAAGAGACCTACAGACGCTCTCACGCCGCGCATGGCGGGTGAATGTCGACAATCATGCTGAGAACAACTTGCTCATCGTTAGGATGGGGTAGAAGAGAAGAAGCTGCAAGCACAAAAACTATGATTGCTTCTAGGATTCATCTCATTGCCAAGAATTTTGACAGCCTCCTGTCCGGCTCACATCTTCTCTACCTGCCTTCCTCCTCCCTCTCTGTCTCCAGGTCTTACTGAACATGACTGATATCTTGCTGGTACTCTCCATCTCTATCTCTGTTCTTCCCTCCCCCTCCCCCTTCCTCTCCCTCTTCCTATCAGTCCTCCTTCCTCTCCTCCCTCTCCTTCCTCTCCTCCCTCACCTCCCTCTCCTCCCTCTCTTCCTCCTCCGAGTCCGAAGTTTCTTCCATCATCGCCTGATCTCTGTCATCGGCGTCGCTTCGCAGTCAAAGTACTGCATGCCCGCCTCACCATTGGCGGAGTACGGAGAGTAAACCCGGGGGGCCGGGTTCCGGGTGACTGAGACTCCGACTGAAGCCTCGGGCCTGGCCTTCAGTGGCCCGCAAAAAACAGTTCCTGAGTCCGTGGGACGGGGGCGGCAGCACGCTGAACCGTGCCACGGTGGGGCGGCCACAACACTGACACTTTCCGCAGCCCGGAGTGAGAAGGCCCAGTGCCGACGCGGGCCTCCGAGGAAGTTTGGCCGCTCACAGTGGCCCTCGTTGAACGACCCGGCTAGCCTCTCAGCGGCCGGGCCCGGCCACTGTCGCCCCCCGGCCATAGTCGGCCCGGCTGAGGGCCGGGACTGGGACGCGCCGCACACGCGGCAGGCTCAGTCAAATTACAAGGCGACAGTACCCCCACCCACTACAGCAACATGATGTTCTGGGGTGGTTTACCGAGGGAAAGAGGGGGGTGGGGGTGGATCTCGAATTTACTCCAGTCCAAAAACGAACCACAGATATGAGTACAATTTATCTCAAGTTTATAGTATATGAATATTAAAAGCAAGATATTTATTGTTTATTGCAATGTTTTAGAGACAATCGCTAGGAAGGATATCGAACACAAACGCGCGCAAAAGCCCCTCCTTTCCCGCCCTCTCGCCATGCCCCGCCTCCCTTCCGCCCTCTCCCTCCTCTCGGTTCTCACGCTCCTGTTTGCCGCGGCTCCTGCCATCAGCTCATGAACTCATATAAGACCCGTGAACTTGACGATCCCACCTCTCTACATGTGTCCTTCCTTGCGATGGTTGTGGTTTATTTGTTGTCTGAGAAGAACGCGATACCATTCTAGGGGCCATGTGAAGTCTGGTGTGATTCTTTGCTGCTTTTTCATTTCAAAGTATCGATCACATGAAACTGGGTATCAGGCATTGTTTGAAAACATGGTCTACGCGCTTGTATGACACTATGCTTCTCTTTCCTTACCCTTCGTGCCCATCCTGTTCCTTGTTGGTGACTCGGTCATCTTGAACACGTGTCCTGCCGAACCAAAATTCACGTGTGATTGCAGGACTCAATATCTTGAAACAAGTGCATGCAAGTTGTTTGAATTGGTTGCAACCTTGGTTCACTGCTCAAACTTTCTTGCATTGAAGTGCATCTCCGAGGGTGCCGTAGGCATCGCCATACAAACAGAATGGATTCTGAAATGTCAGAAAACTTTGATTTTGTTGACCCTGCAAACTCTCTCATCCCGGAGTCTGAAATGATGACTTCTCCCAACCAACTCTCAAGGTACTAGCAGATGCCTGGTGGTTCTGATGCGAGTTGCTTTTGACTGTTTTGCAGGGCCTTGAAGATGGATTACACTTTCATCGAGTCGAGCCCCATCTCACCCTTTTCAGGATTCGCATCGAACTTGCCAAACATTTGTTCGACGGAGAAAAAGAGAAGCCATGCTTCCTTGCACGCGCCTTCCTCGCCCTTTGGAGGTTTTGCGCAACTCCTAAACAACTCTCCGGGTCGGGGTTCCTCACCGCACAAAATCATGCGATCACCTGAAAGCACTTCGGACTCTTCCTTCATGACACCAGAGCCCAGGTGGTCTCCAAAGTGTCGCAGAAATTTGCTGCAAGAAGAAGATTCTTTGGACAGGGGGCCTGTTTCGTTCAGCCCTGAAACATCGCAGATGCTGTCCTTCGGAGAAAAGGATGTACTTGGTGATGATCATATCACTGTGGTAGGCAAGTATGGCAGTTTCAAGAATTGCACCAACGAAAAGTTCGAATCGAAGCCCCCTTCGAAAAAGAAGTCAAAGACAGCTCCAACCAAACGCAGTTTAGTGCCAAACCTCGAGAATGTAAATACGAACAAGTCAGTTGGAAACAAAACATCAGAAGCTGCTTTTAATGGCTCAAAATCCGACAAAGAACAAGAACAGAGCGAATCTAAAGAAAAATCTACTAAGCAGGAAGAATGCGAAAATTCAGTCTCAAATCCCAATCCAGACAATGCTGCACAGCCTGAGTTGCCAGAAAGCGAATCGAATAACGAAATGTTTACAATCAATGCGAAGTCCAGATCGAAACATCCTCCAAAGGATTCGTCGAAACTGTGTAAATGTAAAAAGAGCAAATGCGTCCGACAGTACTGTGTATGTTTCAGAGCTGGAGTTCTCTGCGATGGATGCGATTGCGTGGATTGTTACAATGATGGAAAGCATGAGAAGGTATGCATCTTTGAACACTGAAATGCAATGTATGACCAGAAGCGATTAGGAACGACTAACTGCTGTTGAACACATCAAGACCTCAGACCCTCTTGCATTTGAAACCAAAATCAAGCCAGATGTTGAGTCCAGCAACGCCAATACCATTCATCATGTTCGTGGATGCAAATGCAAAAACTCCAAGTGCCTCAAGAAGTAATCTGACTGGATCTACCACAAAGACTCCAGTGTGACGGCTTTTTTCCAGATACTGTGAATGCTTTGAGCATGGAGTTGCCTGCTCCTCAAAATGTGACTGTGTGGATTGCCTGAACAACAAACCTAAGGATGCCGATGGTTTACCACTGAAAAAGAAAAGGATTCCTGGAACTGTGCCATTGTTGCCTGAGGTATGCTTTCAGATTTGCATCATTGTACATCTGACTTCCTTGGAGGTAAAGCCCGAGCTGCCAATCAACCTTGTTGGAAGTCCATCGACGCTAGAACAGGTAGATTTCGTCTGAACGAGTGACATTACTTCATCGACTTTATCTTAATCTTGGATACAGGTTGAGTATGATGAAGCAAAGAAAGAAGCATTGTAAGTGCCTCATTTCTCTTCATTTCTATGAATGACAGTTGTTAGCTACAGGGTTGCCGATAAATACCTAGCATCAGCTCCGCAAACTCCGCAGCGGGCAGATTATCAGCTCTTGCCTCTGACTCCGATGGATCAACCTCAGGTTTGCGAGCCTGAGATCTGAACTTGAGATGCTGACTACCTGCCAGGCAAATGCTAATCTCGATTTCTCACAACATTTGCTGGGCAGCAACACGATCTCGCCTGCTATGCCTATCCTCGGCGACCAATGCCAGGTGTGACATTAGACACGATAGTTATGACATGCTTACGAGGGGTAGAGTGCTGATCATGATTTCACAGGTTCTTCCCCGAACACCCAACGGCAACAGCAACTCGGGATACATGCGTTATTCCCTCTCGCCTTCTACTGCAGTGATCCTGGACCTCTCGAGCCCTGTGAGGGAACCGCACAAGGGAGAGGTAGGAGATAACGGAGAAGTTTGATTGAGACTGACTTGCATGATGACAGGAAAAATTTGAGACGAATGTGAAGGAGGACAGAGCAGATGAAAAGAAAACAGAAAAAGAGAAGAAAGATGCGATGGTACACTTGGAGCTGATTGCTGTGAAATAAGGAGAGCAAGGGAGAGAGTTGATCTAGAAGACTCTTGTGAACCTTCGTAAGACTCTCTCGCTGAGACTATCGATATTTTGTATTGTACGACTAATAACCACACGGGGCAACTCAAATCTTTGTGATTAAATTGATATTTCAAGAAAGGATTTCGCTGGGAAACGAAACTGAGCTGAAACATGTCACCTCACGACTGCTCCTCGTTCCGTGACCAGTCGTACTCGCTGAACTGAATTGAGACCTTGAACCGCGTCAAACGATGAAGTTCAAAACTTTCTCACCTCGTCCCCAGCAGCTGCCACTGCCAGCAGCTGCTCTAGAGCAGACGCTGGCTCGGTCCCCGTGGGAAGAAACGAAGTGAGCTGAGTGGAAGTTTAGAGAGGAGAGGAGAGAAGAGGAGAAGACGGGGGGGAGGAGGAGAGGAGAGGAGAGGAGAGGAGAGGAGAGGAGAGGAGGGGAGGGGAGAGGAAAGGAGAGGAGGGGAGGGGAGGGGAGGGAAGGATAGGAATGGAGTAGAGAGGAGGAGAGGTATGCTCGCTTGCCGTGCGGAGCATGGCGATATGATCGTCATCCTGCTGGGGAGTGAAGTCCTTGCAGTACCTGATCTGAGGGTGAGGGAAAGACAGGAGGCGTGAAGGACGAGGAGAGATGAAGGAGGAGAGGTGAAGGAGGAGGAGAAAGAGATGGGTGTTGTCAGATTTCAAAAGTACCAGAAGAGGATCTTGGATAAGCGAACGGAACGAGAAGTCAGGTCGACATGAACCTCCGACTCACAAAACGCCTGCAGGACAAATCATCTCCTCTTCGTCCACCTCGTCCTCGTCCTCGTCCTCTTCCTCCTCTTCCTCGTTCTCCTCCTCGTCCTCCTCTTTGTCCTCCTCGTCCTCGTCCTCGTCCTCGTCCTCCTCGTCCACGGTCCGATCCTGCCCTGCCCTGCTGCCTTACACTTTTCTCTCCCTATCTCCCCTCCTCGTGAGCACCATTCATGTTGTTTTGCCTTACCTGAGTAGCCAGCGCAAGTCCCCTGTCAAGATTCTGAGCTGTATAGAGCTTGATGGGAGGACAAGACCTGAGCAAACGTTGAGAGAATGATGGCAGGGTGAGGATATCAAAGGAGAGGAGAGGAGAGGAGAGGAGAGAAGAGGAGAGGAGAGGAGAGGAGAGGAGAGAAGAGGAGAGGAGAGGAGAGGAGAGGAGAGGAGAGGAGAGGAGAGGAGAGGAGGGAAGAAGGAGAAGGATCCTGCAAAAGGGAGCGAAGGAGGAAGGGAGGGAGAGAAGAATCTGATCGGTGGAGCTACTCCTTACTTGGCTCCACAATTCAACGCAAAATGGATGCGAGGATCGAACCGACTTCGAGGAATTGTGATGACCCTCCTGCAAAATGGCAGCATGAATTTCCTGCCCTCCACTTCCTCCCCTTCACTTGCTGCTCCTCCTCCTCCCTCTGTCTCCTCCTCCTTCTGCTCATCCTCACCTCGGGTCATCCTCTTTGAAGCTCCGCGCATCCCACGACGGAGAGCCGCGGAGAACGGCATGTTCGATGTCATCAAGAGAGAAGTTGTGACCGCCTGTGACGATGAGGTTGAGCAGCTCACATGCAGGGGAGGAGGAAGAGGAGGAGGAGGAGGAGGAGGAGGAGGAGGAGGAGGAGTTGGGCAGGAGGAGGAAGAGGAGGGGGGCAGGAGGAGGGAGATGCTGTTAGATCTGAAGAGAGACGTACACACCCAGACATCGTGAAGGAGTGAGGAAAGTGAAATAAGAGTCTTAAAGGAGCATGTACATACCGATGTTGTAGATGACTCCGGACTTGCCCGAGAAGAACGACCCTCGCGCTTCTGCTGCTGAATGAGACGAGGGAGCTGGGGAGGACGCAAACAAGAGCAGGCGGAGGGAGGGAGGGTTGGGACGAGAAGGTGGAAGGAAGAAAGGGGGCAGAGATTGAGGACGAAGAGGAGGGAGAGGAGGAAGGAGAGGAGGGACGAGGAGGGCAAGGAGGAGAGGAGGAGGCAGACCTGCAGCAGACGGGCCGGGAGGAACAGCAAGGGTGCCATGCACTACCATGCTGTTGTAGAGGTTCAAGAACACGGCCATCTGCTCCTCTGCAAGGGAAAACTCAACAAGCAGAAGTAGTGGAGGAAAACGATATCAGCAGACGTGAAATAATATCAGAAATAGTGACAGACCACAACATATCAGCAAACGTAAAGGTATCACTCCTTGTACGTAACATGTCGCCAGTCAGCTAACGATGTCACCTGTTGTAAGTGACGCGATCTCGCCCAACAAGCCGGGTCTTCTGAGGTTGCTTGCTTGCAGAACGTACTCACTGAACTCTCTGCTCCTTGCCAACGATGCATACTTGATTGCCCTGCGGTGATATGAGAACATGTGCGTTGACATCTGACTTGCAAAACCTCCCGTCGTCTGACAAGTACTTGTCGAACATGTCAAGGACAAGCTTCTGGATGTTGCTCGACAACTCAACGACACTTGTCTTCCCTAGCTGATCCGCAGGAACGTGGAAGTTGAGGATTCCGTCCTGAGGCCCGAGAACGAGGGAAGAGTCGCCTCGTCCTCCTCCTCCCTCGTCCTCGTCCTCGTCCTCCTCCTCCCTCCTCTCCGGCTCCTTCAACTTGATCCCAGCGGCCTCGAGGCGCTTGAAGAACGTTCCTTCCTCCATCTCCCTGCACAAGTCGTCGCATCCTCCAACGTGCTCTCCTGCCACGAAGATCTGCGGGACGCTCGTCCGCCCTCCTGCCCTCCTCGACATCTCACTCCTACCTGTCCCCCCTCCCTGCCAGGTCCCATGTGAGCCGAGCATGGCGCCGGTTGTGACTTCACTCACCTTGTCCTCGTTCACGTCGATCTCCTCGTAGGGTACTCCCTCCTCCCTCATCCTCTTCTTCGCCTTCACACAATACTTGCACCCTGACGTGGTGTAGACTTCAACAGTATGCCCTCCTCCTCCTCCTCCTCCTCCTCCCCCTCCTCCACCTCCTCCCCGCATGCTCATCATGGTAGCCAGGGCGCTGCTTCTCCTCAGGCTCTGCAGTCTCAGTCGCTGCTGCTCACACACGCGGCTGGCAAGGCGGGTCGCTCCTGCTCCTGATACAGGGCACAGCCGGAAGGCGATGGCGTGACCGATGGCAGCGGCGAAGAGCGCGGCTCTCAACATGCAGAAGGAGTGAGGAGGGGAGGGGAGGAATATCAGAACTTTCTCTCTTTTAAGGAAGACCTGATGCTCGCGACAGCGTTGAAGCACGGCGCGAACGTGATCTGCATGAGCTTCCCAGGTGGAATACGTAGCGATGACGATGTCGTCGATGTATGCAAACGTGTGGGGTAGATCATGGAGGACCTGCTGGATGATCCCTTGGAATATGCTGCTGGCAGTGATGAATCCAAATGGTAGGCGCTTGTATTGGTAGTGACCAATCGGTGTGATGA
>NW_005434526.1:103026-108551 GCF_000315625.1 Guillardia theta CCMP2712
AGGGGGGGGGAGGGCGCTGTGGGTTCTTTTATATGAGAAGATTGCTCTAGGGGTGCAAAGGGGAGGGGAGAGGAGGAGAAGGGAGGAGGGAGGAGGCGGTCAAAGGAAGGGGGCAGAGGATGGAACGGAGCTGGGAGAGGAGGTGCAGAGGAGAGGAGGGGAGAGAGGAGCAGGAGAACAATCGATTCATTATTAAAAACATCGTTCACGGTATCACTTGTGCGTTCAGAGCTTCTTGAGCGTCAAGAAACCTTCAGCGTCCTCGTCGCCCTGCTCCTCTGGTCACGTCGGAGCGAGCATGAGACGTTCCTTACCTGATAGCTGAGCGACACCCTCGACTTGGACGGCAGCACGAGGAAGTCTACGTGCGTCAGACCCGTCAGGTTGCTGTTGGTGTACCGCCCCGAGCTCAGCAGGCGGCTGCCTGCATGGTAAGTGACGTGAGCAGGGGAAGAGCCTATGGTGATCGCTGGCTCCCCGTTGACATGCACGCGCGCCGACGGCCGCTTCCTGCTGAAGAACCCCAGCTCGATGCAGTAGAGGCCGGGGAGGACGCAAAGGATGTAAGTCTTATCCTTCTCCCACACCAGGTGGACAGGATCAGAGTTGGAGCTCTGCAGATTCCATGGCACCACCCCGCTCGCTTTCGTCTTCAGGCTCTTCCAGATCCACCGCCCGGAGCACACCTCTCCTCCCGGCTGACTCAGCATCAGGTACTTGTCCTGCCATGACGACGACACGTCCTGCAAGCTCGCCTTCTCTTGGATGAGGCTGTTCACCTCGATCATCGCGCGGTTGAACGCGTCAACGTCCACCTTCCCGTCTAGCAGGATGCTCATGTCCGCCACGTTGGCCTTCTCCGCCATCTCCGCGTACACCTTGCCGAAGCTCAAGGACCTGTCCGACCTCTCCAACCTTAGCTCGTCCAGCTCTTCCCGCATCTTCTTGTGACTTCTTCCCAGCTCGTTCTTCACGCTCACGATCTGGTTGTTGACGTCGGACGTGTGCTGCTGTATCTGCTTCAGCACATCCCTTGAGAGCGCGCTGTTCATCTGCTGGCTAGTGAGCAGCAACACTGAACCCTCCCTCTCACCTTCTCCTCGATCTGACTGATGTTGTGCTCCAGCAGCTCATGTTGTCTCCGCCACTGTAGCTTGAAGTTCTCCATGCCTGAAGGCAGCAGGTAAAGGAAGGCAGCATGAGGGAGGAGGAGGAGAAGGAATGCAGCAGGAGGGAGGAGGAGGAGAAGGAATGCAGCAGGAGGGAGGAGGAGGTACCTTCATTGTACTCCTCTTTGCTCAGTTTCTCCGACAGCTCATCTCGGATGTCGTCTCTTCTCACGAAGCCTCTTATCTTGTCTTGAACCTGCAAGCTCCTCACCTCGAGCTCCTCACAACATCACCGTCGCTCACGTCCTCCAGCTTGTCGTCCACCATCCGATCCGCATTCCGCTGGATCGCTGCCAGACCTTGATCGATCTTGGAGGAGAGTTGGGTCTGCGAGCAGGGTGAGGGGGCTGGCAGGCTAGCAGGTGTCATACCTGGTATGCCTCCAACGCTGAGCTGAGCTCCACCTGAGTCTTCTTGCACATTCTTGAGCACTCGTCGGTCACCTCCGAGTGATCTGACAAGGAGCTGCAGCAAGCGTTACCAGCTGACAGCTGCAGGTGCTGCTGGGATTCAACCTCCGAACAGAGCTTTGAAAGTCTTTCATTTCCTGTGCTGTCCTGCTCAAGTCCTTCAAGCAGACATTCTTTCACCCAACAACAAGAGCAACATCAGTCGACGAGCACAGAGAGATCCATGGAAGCTTCTTCACCATCTGATCTTGCAGATCAATGAACTGAGTCGAAAGTTTCTCTGTCTTGTTCACCATGGCATCCTTGAAGACAGCTCAATCAGCATGTTCAACGTATGGACAAGCATTCACCATTTGCGCCTGACTCTTGTTCATAGCTCTCTCCATCTCTTCTAACTTGTTGCAATCTGCCTTCTTCGCTATCGCCTTCGACAGCGCGTCTTGGTTGCCGTAGATCCCAAGAGCGCTCTCGAGTGGAGCGAGATCAACTTTCTTGTGCAGCAGTTCAGCAACCTCCTTCTTCTTGGGGAACAGACGGATCTCATCGAGCACGTACTCTATCTTGGTGTCTGCTGTCTCAAGATTCTTCTCTAAGTGCACTCTTGTCTTCTCATGCTCATCTCGATCGACCTTGCACGCAAGTTCCGACATGAAGTCACTTGTGTTCACTTTGCTGTCCAGCAGCTGGTACACCTCAGCCTTGTTGGCCTTCTGTTCCATGTCGCGGATAGAAGCCTTTGCATCCAGCATGTGGAGAATCTCAGCCACGCTCTTGTTCACGTCCGACATGTTTGCTTTGCGATCCAGCATTCCTTGTAGCTCGACATGCGCTACCTTACCCTCTAGCTGCCGCTCGAGAGACTTGATCGCGACTCCTTGCGCCTTGATGACATCGTGAAGGGTCTTGAAGGTTCCTCGTATCACATCTTGAACAGACTTCCATTCATTCATCCCCTTGCCCTCTGTTCAGCTCTCCCCTCCTCCGCACAAGGACACATCCTTACCTGCAGCAGGTCTTCGACTAGAACTCCTGACATGTCAGTCATGGTGCCTGCAGTCAGGGGTCATTTCAATCCGCACATCATCATGGTTTTTCTTGACTACACTCTCATCTCCGTCCCTACCTGATCTTATCCTCTCTCTACGACTGCTGAGTTCCTATCGGCCCCATCCTCACAATACATCTCATTCTGGCAGTACACCTGAGATGTCCTGATTTCGTCTCTATCCTCTTCTTCCTCTTCCTACATGCCAGCTCTCCTCCTGTCCCTCCCTCTTCTCCCTCCTCGCCCCCCCCCTCCTCTCCTCTCCCTCCCTCTTCGCATTTTATCCCAGGTAAGTTTCTACCGCTAATCTGCCAACTACCCCTACCCCTGTTTTTACCTGCCTGTGAACCCCTACCCAAAGGCCTACCTACCCCTACCCCATCTCCTTCCCTTGCAGCTCATCAACCCAGGTAAGCTCCCGAAACGAGATGACACTCCATGGCCAAGGGAAGGGAAGGGAAGGGAAGGGAAGGGAAGGGAAGGGAAGGGCAGGGAAGGGAAGGGAGAAGAGAAGGGATCGACTTATCAGAACGCGATGATAGAATTCAGAAGTGCATTAGTTCGAGACAAGTTGTGAGATGCTTGAAATATGATTGCGATCGATGAAGTCGACTAACTCTTGTACAACAATCTGTCATAAGAGTTGTCGTGTACTAGTATCTCTCATAAGAGGAGATTAGAAATCTCTTCCCCTCCAATATCATCATCCTACATTACTGATCTGCACATACCAGGTATCAGTGACCGGACGCTTGTTCGGCAGACCCTGGGTCTCCTAGCGTAGAAGGCCATGGTCATATCAGGGCTGCTACCTCGGAGAACAGCATCGTTGAGCCTGCTGCTTGCTCTCCTCTCTCTTTCTCTCGACGACAGCTCCTCCTACACACCTGCGTGTCTAGACAACAACGATTGCAACCTGCCCAGGAACTGCTTCACCTGTGATCCTGCTGAGTTTGAAATCTACTCCAATGGGTACGGCGGATTTCCACTGTCCGCAAAGTGCAGGTGATGGGAGAGGGAAGGAAACTAAGGCGCCTGTCTCTGACTTGTCTTGCTCCTGCTTCTGCTCCTGCTCCAGCTCCATCGTCAGCAACTGCCTGTACTGCTGGAAGGGACTGGAGCAGGTGGTTCTCGGGGATGGATGGAGCAGCACGTTCCAGTACCGATCTTGCGTGCCATGGCCGGTAAGGAGCGAAGAGCGAAGATGGCTGAAGTGACGGTAGTATAACAGACAGCGGTGGCTTGTAACTCCGACACTTGCCCGAGCGAGTATGCTTACTATAAGGTAGTTCCCTAGCATTGTTGTGCGCTGAGTGATGGCGGTATGCTCAGGTGGACCATTGTATCACCAAGACGATGCAGAAGACAGCATCGGCTTGCTCGATCGGGGGATGGTGAGAAGAGCGGAGGTTAAGGAGCTAGCCAAGGCAGGGAAGGGCAAGGAGAGAACAGCACAGCAGAGGAAAGAAGAGGAGAGGAGAGGAGAGGCAAGGAGAGGAGGAGTGGCAAGGAGAGGAGGAGAGGAGGAGAGGAGACGAGAGAGAAAAATGGGTAAAGAAGAGGGAAGGGGAGAGGACGATAGGAAGCAGAGGAGAGGAAGGGAGGAGGAAGGAGAGGGAGAGAGGAGGAAGGAGTGAGGGTTGTCGCAGGTGCTCGAAGACAGTTACAGATTGTGTTTGCTCCGGTGAAAAGTGCAACCTGGGGACGAGAATGATGCAGCACAATCTTGTAAGTGACTAGTGGCTGGTGGGGCTGGCCTGATGCGGCAGCAGGTGACCGTCCTGCTGACAACGAGCTTTGTAGCCCTTGTTGTCCGCAAGTGCTTTCAAGGATGATGGAGTGGAGGATGAGATGGGGAAATGAGAAAGACTGACCAGCACCTTTGTAGATTTACAAGCACTTGAAACACAAGAGAAAGAAATGACATGTTGATAAACCGCAGAAAAGATACAAGAGTTGGTTCTGCTCAAAAGTCGCCGCAATGTGCAAATTTCCACCTTTGCATAATCTCAGGAAATGCAAAGAGTGCAGGAGGATGGAAAAGACTGAGATGACGTGGCCAGAAGAAAGAACAACGACAAGAAAGAGAGCAGGGGAGAGCAGAGCAGAAGGAAGGGCAAGACAAGAGCAGGGGAGAGCAGAGCAGAGCAAAAGGCAGTGCAGGACAAGTTACCAGTGTATGAGCTCCTTCAGTTGGATCGCGCCATCTCCGTTGGCGTCCATTTCCGCCATGATGCGCAGAGCCTGGACAAAGTCTCAGTTGAAGAGGAGGAGCGACATGGCCGAACCTCGTCGCGCATGCAGATGTGGCCGAGGTCCTGGAGGATGCTATGAAGCTCGTCCGCCGTGATCGAGCCTGAGAGCCAGCGAGGACAGTGAGAAACGAGCCCCTTGAAGAGATCAGAAGAAGCAGGAGGAGCAAGAACAGGGACAGGGCAGGCGAAGAAAAGGGGCAGGGGCAGGGGCAGGGGCAGGGGCAGGAGTGAAAGGTGTGCAGCTTGTTAACCAGATCTCTCGGTGTCACTGGCAAGGAAGAGCTGGAGGAGGCGTGAGGAGAAGAAGAGCAGGAGAAGCTCGTCCTCGCCTGTTTGATCCTTTTCTTGTCCGCATCCGAGTCCATCTGAGATGAAGGTGAGCGGCAGGCGAGAGCTCAGCCCCTGACGCACCTCCTGCTCCTTGTGCGCGAAGATGCTTGCGAACTGAGAGAGAAGTAGCAGAGGAAGGCGAGGAACATCAGCAGGTGGAAGAAGGAGAAAGATTGAGATAGGGAGAGGGGGGGGGTTGGGGGGGGGAGGGAGGGGGAGGGAGGAGGAGGAGGGAGGAGGGAGGGGAAGGAAAGGGAGGGAGGTAGAAATGGAAGGAGACGACGAAACGAGGAGGATGAGGTGGAGGAAGGGAGTG
>NW_005434526.1:109643-122721 GCF_000315625.1 Guillardia theta CCMP2712
TCGGGGGTTTTTTATGTTTCCCTTTGAGATTTGAACCTTTTTCCAAAGGGATTTCCTTCCCCTTTGAAGGAAGGGAACGGGGGAGGGTTCGGCTTCCATGGCTATTGGCATCCCTTTCATCCTCGTGGTCATGGCCAGCTGATCTGTTGCTGCCAAGAATGACGAGCGTCTTCTCAGGGTGGAATCTTGCGAAGAGCCGGCAAGAGGAAGGTTGAGGAAATATTTCAATGCCCCGTCCTCATGCGCAATGTAAAAGATTGCGCTGATAACAACATCGTCGTCAGGTTTCATATCTGTTGTCACTGTTTTACCTTGCAGCGTTCTTGGGGGGAAGATTGTTGGATCGAGAGGATGGGAACATGTCAGTATGTTACCAGTCGCTGCAGGTTCAAGGGCAAGATCTCACCTGTGCTGTTCGTGCTTCCTTACACAAGCAGAGGTCAACCAACAGCTGTCAAAACATGAAGCATTCAGTTGGAGAAAAAGGAAAAGGTGTGAGACGAGGAGCAAGACGGGGGGCAGGAGGAGGGGAGGAGCAGGAGCAGGAGCAGGAGCAGGAGCAGGAGCAGGAGGATCTGTTGTTGTTGTTGTTGCTGCTGATGGAATGTGAAGATAAAGATCACGGTTACAATGATATCGTGTTAGCTCTCACAGATAGAATGGAGTTGCGCAAGAAGGTGTGGCGAGCGCTTCTAGTGCAGAGGGAGAGGCGCGATATGATGAGCGAGAAGTTCAGCTGCAGTTCAGCTTCTTGAGGAAGAATCATTTCGTCCGCATCTTGGAAAGATTTAGTTTGAGCTCCTGCTCCTGCTCCTGCTCCTGCTCCTGCTCCTGCTCCTGCTCCTGCTCCTGCTCCTGCTCCTGCTCCTGCTCCTGCTCCTGCTCCAATTCCTCCGTTTCTGTTTTCTGATTCTCTCCCATACACCCCGGCCGCTCCTCCATCCTCCGTCTCTCCATCCCTTCCCTTCCTCCTCCTCGTCCTCACTCTCCCATCCTCCTCTTCTCGTCTTCTCCTCCCAGCCCCTCCCTCTGTCTCTCCGTCTCTCCGTCTCTCCTTCCCTCCTCCCTCCCTCCTCCCTCCTCGCTCTCTCCTCTCTCCTCTCTCTTTCCCTGCTTCCCACTTACCGTGGATCGCAACCAACAATCTCTGCGATGGCATGACATCCTACGGCCCAGTTCGCGTCAGAGCCAGCGGCTCCTCCCTCCTCTCACCTTCATAATTTCGCTGACCCGCGACATGCTCTCGTCCAGGAGCCTGCTCCTGCTCGTCACTGCAGGACTCGAGCAAGCGACTGAACCTGAGCAGGTCGTTTCCCTCCTGGTTGTCGAGGTTCGCTAGCACAGAGCCACTGCAGGAAGGAGAGCAGAATTGAGATGTAGGGGAGAGAGGGGAAGGAGGAGAGGGAGGAGGAGGGAGGGAGAGGAGTGAGGATAATGATGATGATGATGATGTCAAATATGATGATGATGTTGATGATGATGATGATGGAGATGATGATGATGGAGATGGAGATGGAGATGATGATGATGATGATGATGATGATGATGATGATGATGTCAAATATGATGATGATGTTGATGATGATGGAGATGATGGAGATGGAGATGGAGATGATGATGATGATGATGATGCATGATGATGATGGAGAAGAAGAAGATGTTGACAACAAAGATAACATTCAAAAAGAAAGGTCCCGAGGTAAAGAAAAATGTGAAAGTCAATCTGTTAACCTGCATGCTGTCAACAGCTGCGCGATTGCCTTCAACAGATACTCATCCACTTCACTCGCCTGCAAACTCGCGAAATCAAAAACCAATCCTCTCGTCCTCGTCCTCGTCCTCGTCCTCGTCCTCGTCCTCGTCCTCGTCCTCTTCCAGATATGATCTTCCCTCTCCTACCGATGCTTCTCTTCTGAGGTCCCCTCCCATTCTCCTCCAGATCCTCGTTCTCCTCACTCCCCACCACTCTCCCTCCACCTGCTTCTGCTACCCTCCCTGTCTACTCCCTCTCGTCCTTGTCCTGGTCCCTCTCCTCCTCTCCATCCTCGTCCTCCTCGTCAACTCCAGCATCTCACCTGCAGCAAATGGTTGCACCAGGTACCCGCTGCAACTTCTTTCGCATGTTCCAGCAGCGCCTTGAGAGCAAACTCGACAAACTGAGTGTCTACAGTAGTAGAAAGTGAGAAGAACATCAACAAGTCACTCTGCTCGCTGCCTTCGCTCATCATTACACGACTCTTCTTGTAGCTCGTTATGGTCACCAGCGCCTGAACGGGAGTGGGAACGGATTAGGAAGTTCGACATTAACCACAGGGAACACAACAAGTCAAAGTTGATATCATTCAGGTGAAATGCAAACTCAACCAACGGGCAATCATGAAGCAAACAATCCATCGCACATCATATGAAGAAATATGACAACTCAGTCGTCAACATCAACCCGTCCTAGCATGTTTGCATCAGTCGTTGTATCCTCACATGAGCACATTCTCTTCGACCAGCACATCTGCAATCACATGTCAGAACGGAAGGAAACCAGAGCACAGCAGACGTTGACACCTGTTAGATAGAAAACTCAAGTCGACAGAGGAGAACGACGTAGAATGAGTAGCATGGGCACAAGAGACAGCTTCTCCTGCTCGAAACATGTGACATGCTCCTCCCGGTCTTCCTACTCACTCCCCATTCCCTTCTTTTACCCCCCTCCTTCCACCTCCTCCTCCAGCCCCCTTTCCCCCTCCTCCTCCCTAACCTTCATCCTCCATCCCCTGCCTCTGCTTCTACCGCTTGCCCCTGCTGTTTCTTCTTCTCTTTCTCCCTCCTCTCCTCTCCTCCTCCACTCTTGACTTGCCGAGGAGACGAAGAGAGGCAGGAGGCCATAAAGTCTTCTCTTCCGTAGAGTACTTTGCGATGCGAAACAGAGCGTTCCCAGCTGAGACCGAGGCCTCGTCCTCCCCGCACGTGACGAAAGAGCACAGCGTCTGCGAGTGAGAATGAACCAGAGGAGCAGGAGGAGGAGCCGCAGCTGAGGTACCTGAACCATGTCCTCGCTCGTCTTCTCCTGGACTGAAAGAGCCTGTACACCCCACCCGTCAGCGCCGCTGCTCCTCGTGGACGCACAGCAGACTCGGTCAGAAACGAGGTTGCGGAGGATGCTTGCTCCGATGCGCCTGACCCTGTGGTTCCTAGCCACGACCATCAACCTGCATCCTGCAACAGCCAACAGGTTGACTGACCGGCTGCTCGAACACGACCGGAGCTTGAGCAAGACGCCAGGCTGAGCAAAGAGCTTCTTCTTCGCGTCGTTGCTGCTCAACTCGAGTCAAACGATCTTTCATCCCGTCAGCCCTCACCATCTCAGAAGATCATCGAGCGCCATCCAGGCGTCCAGTCTCGACGCTGGTGGTCCAACTTCCAGCAGCTTCATCAAAATCTGCAGCAACTTTACTATCGCCGAAGCAGACTGGCATGTCCGACCTCCACAGATCCTGCTTCTGTTAGAACGATCCTATTTCCCTTCTTGCTTGCCAACGCTCCGAGAGCAGGCTGTACGAGATCAAATACAAGCTTGCGAGAAAGAGGAGAGAGGAGGGGAGAGGTGGGAGGGGTGAGGAAGCGATCGGGTAGTAGAGGAGGAGAAGGAGGAGGAAAAGGAGGAGGAGGAGGAGGAGGAGGAGGAGCAGCAGCAGCAGCAGGAGGAGGAGGAGGAGGAGGAGGAGAAGGAGGAGGAGAAGGAGGAGGAGAAGGAGGGGATGGAGGACGGGGACTAGGAGAGTTACCGCAGTCATGTTGAGAGTTTCCGAGATGTTGGAGATGTCAGCAACATCGAGGAGAGTGTCGAAGACTGGAGGGTCGGGTAAGGGAGCTGCACGGCTCTGCCAGCAAACAAGAACCTGTCGTCTGAAGGCTGCGGAAATCCGGACGGAGCGCCCGCTCGGTCTTGGACCCCTTGCTGTTGACGAAGTCTTCAAGTTGGTTGGAAGGGAATCGGAGGATGGGGATGAGACTGATAGAGCGACTTGGTCTTGCCAGCCCCCTCCCTATCGACTTGAGCTCTGCCTCCTTCGCCTTCTCCAGCATCTTTAGCTTGTCCTTGCTAGATACCTTCTTCTTCCACTCCGCATGCCCCGGAACGTTCTCGTTCTGCGGCCTCTGCGTCCCCAGAGCTTGTGAGTGCTTGACCCGCAGGTCTTTGATCGCAACATTGAGGTATGCTGTATCTGGTCTACCTTCAGCCTTCAACTTCCCCAACTTGAACATCCTTCAGTGCTACCACCCACTTGGACCGAGCTGGAATCTTTGATGTGTCCTCTTCATCCTGAGAAGCATCGAAGTTAGGAACGACGTATCGCATTAGAGCGATGAAGGGCAGCAGCAAACAAGGTCAATTCGTCTCCCGATCTTGATACGGCCGAACCCCCATGATCCAAAGCACCGCCAGGCGGAGTCCTCTGACATTTGCTGCTTGCTGAGTTCAATTCCTCGATTCATCTTCCTTCTTTCTCAACTTTGCCTGTTTGAACAGCCTTGCATCTACTCCTACCTGTCTACATGAATGTGATAGTGTGTCGTCTCCTCCCTGACGATCCATGATTGAGAGCAATGAACTTGTACATCACTGACCTCATCCCCGAACCCTAAACTACCTCCGACTTTCACAGTGTCTTCCTCCTCGTCTTGCTTTCGATCCTCCTCACTCTCTTCCTCACTCACTACTGCGGTCAACAGCATCTGCGTACAACTCCCTCTACCCCTACCCCCCAATATCTTCAACTTGATGCCTGGCTACCCTCCCATTCCATAACGTAAGAACCCCTCCCTTTGAACCTCATTACCCCACCTCTAGGGGGTACTGTCAACTTACAACCAGTTTTGAGATCATCCGATAAAAAAAGTCACCAGGGCAGACCGTGAGTGGGCCGCCGGGGTGGCCGCGGCGTCTCTGACATTCACGTTGTTGCCGGGAGCGGCGGATCATTGTACGGTCTCGAAGCCGCCAGTGCCAGTGCCGCCGAGTCACTGCTCGGACCGGGTTTGTTGAACTGGCCTCGGCCCGGGCCCCCGACTCACTGCGGCTGGCCCCAGTGCCAGACCGTACGGTCCATCACCGTGACGGTGGCGGCCGCCGCCAGGCGACCGTGACCCGGGGAGACAGTGATGGTCAGCGTGACTCGCCGCGCCGGGGACTCCCGGGCCGGGGCCGCTTACTACTCAGTAGTTACTAAGGCAAGTTAGTAGCCGGGCTAACAAGTGACTCTTTGGAGGCTCATAAGGTGATTAACTTCGCTGAGCGACGGTTGATAACGCTTCCTTCGTTTAATTTTGAGCTGTGGGGTATCTTTCCTCAGTGAGTTGAAATCAGAATATTGATATATTCATAAACAGTAGAAATTAAATTAATTTAATAGTAAAATTTTGAAGCTTTGAGAAGGCCGCTGTAATCATATAAATAACGAGAACCATTCACGGAAAAGCTATATTAGGGCCGCCATGGCAGGGAGGAAGATGATTGTCCCGGAGATAATGACGGAGGAGCAGGAGAGGCAGGACAACGACGAGCTGCACAAGAGGTTCCTCCCCTTCCTCCCTGCTCCCTGCTCCCTGCTCCCTGCTCCCTGCTCCCTGCTCCCTGCTCCCTGCTCCCTGCTCCCTGCTCCCTGCTCCCTGCTCCCTGCTCCCTGCTCCCTGCTCCCTGCTCCCTGCTCCCTGCTCCCTGCTCCCTGCTCCCTGCTCCCTGCTCCCTGCTCCCTGCTCCCTGCTCCCTGCTCCCTGCTCCCTGCTCCCTGCTCCCTGCTCCCTGCTCCCTGCTTCCTGCTTCCTGACCGCTCCTTGCTTCTTCTCCATCTCCTGCTCATGCTCTCGACCCTCGGATCATTCTCCTACTCTTACTCCCTTCTCCTTCTCCTTCATAAGCTCATTGTGCCGTTCTTGTTCCTCCTGCCATTCATTTGATGATCCTTCACTACTGAGTTGCTCTTTCTGCCGATCCTACTATCCTGCCTCTCCTTCTGTTCACGCTACACTGCCCTGTATCCTTGGACGCACCTGAACCTCCTGATCCTGCTGGTTTCCATTCGTTATCCTCTTCGGAACATCTCTTATGGAATCTCACTCGAATTCTCTTGTTCCATTACTCAGTTCTTTTCCTTCCCTCAACTTCACCTGATTCTGCTTGCCCGAACATTGTCTGATTTGATCGTTCGTCTGTGGATCATAGTTCATCTCCTGTTCCCCATCTCATCATCATCATCATCTCCAGCTCACCTCGCTCTTCTCCTGCTCTCTCTCTCCTCTCCCTTTGCTGCACGTCTAACTAGAGCCCTCGCAGCTTCCTAGATGAGAACTGGGCTAGGCCGCACTCAGCTACTGTGAGGAGGAAAGCTGAGTCGATAGCATTCTGCAACATCGCAGACAAGCTGACCATTCAGGAATCCTATCCTTGTCGTCTCGTCGAGGCTCACGCGCGTGTTTGCAGGATGAGCAGAGCCGGAGGAAGCATGGCTGGCACTTGGAGGACCCCGAGTACGACGTCGTTCACATCATGACCTATATGCGGCAGCGGGTACAAGGATGCTTGTGATGCGCAGGCGGGTTTGACCTAGCCCCAGCTGTCCAACTCCAGTGTTTTCCTTATGGAGTTTTTCCGCGATTATGATTCGACCAAGTAGGAAGGGAGCGGGAGGGCGTGTGGGTCTGACGGCGAGCAGGCGAGGGTACATCTCTACCCATGACATGCTTCGCGGCCTCGACGGCTGCCGATGCTTTCAAGACATGTCGCGAGGAGAGAAGGGGCTTGTCGTCAGGTTCTTCAGGTTTGAGTCCTCTTGCTCGAGGAGGAGAACCAACGGATGTCGGGCAGCGAAGACAGGCCGCAGCAGTTCAAAGATCAGACGTTCAACTATGCTGTCTTCTGTGAAATCCTGCAGCCCACCAACGACACTAGGGTTCAGATGAACAACGTGTAAGCTGCCGTCAGCGTCTCCGCTCCTGAGCTGACGGGTGAGACGGGCAGGTACCAGAGGCTCAAGGAGGAGCTCGACGCCTTCAACCCTGACATGTCGCTCGACTCTCCATACGCCATCCAGCCCCTCACGCCTGAGGGTGAGACGGCTGTTGCGCTCCCTGCCGCATGACTGACGGGGAGCAGGTGAGCTGCGCTGCAAGTACCTCAAGAGAAAGCTTAAGCACAAGATCACAAGCACCCGCGTGTCTGCTCGAGAGCTCCTGGGCGATTATGATCCGCACCTTAATGGAGGCACCGTGAGGAGGAGGAGGAGGAGGAGGAGGAGGAGGAGGAGGAGGAGGAGGAGGAGGAGGAGGAGGAGGAGGAGGAGTTGGCGGCGAATGGTGGTAGTGTTGGTGGTGGAGCGCTTGACGTGAGACCTTAGGTTGGCTGGATGAAGAAGACAAGCAAGCACACTCAGTTCCTGTGCAACCTGCCTGGCTGCATCTCCCGCTCACAGTACATGAGGGTGATGAGAGTGCTCGCGCTCCTGCTGCTCTGAGCGTTGGCTCAGGGGATGGTGCGCCTGGCCGGAGACCTGGGATTGACTGAGGACGATATGAACCTGATCTACTCGAAGGTAGTAGTAGTCGGTGGAGGAGGAGGAGGAGGAGGAGGAGGAGGCGGAGACGGAGGGGGGGGAGAAGGAAAACAGGGAAGGGAGATGAGAGATAAAAGGTGGAGGTAGTGGAGGTGGGGAGGTAGGGGAGAAGAAGGCTGAGTAGCTGGGAGGAGGAGGAGATAGTAGCAGGGAGTCGAAAGGAAGGAGAGCGGGAGAGCGGGAGAGGGAAGAGGGGAGAGGATGCATACGTTTGCTTGACTTGCTTGCTGTCAGTACGAGAGGAACGGAGCTTTCAACTACTATGCTTTCTGCAAGGACATGGACCGACCCTCGTCCCCCATCAAGTTCCGAGGTGATGAAACCTTGCTAGACGCGCCTCGGCTGAAACAGTGGGCAGAGGGAGGGAACAGAACGCCTCTCGACTTCTCCGGGAACCGAACTCCTCTCGATTTGATGTGAGCTTGCGTTCGAGTCCTTCACCTCGGGCTGGTAGGAAGGAGAGCTTGTTGCTGCATCAACTCGGACCACGTCCTTCAAGGCTTGTGAGGAGGTTGGGGCTGTACCGTTGCTACTTTCACACAGCTGCAATGAATCGGAGTAACTTCGCGGCTCACTGTTACTGAGTCAGCACGATCCCGCGGGGCCCTTCCGATCCTCCCCGGCGACGGTACTACGGTAGTATCGTACGGTAGTACCCGGCAGTGACTGGACTCCCGCGGCCGCCCCGGGCCGCCCCGGGCCGCCCCGGGCCGCGGCCGGGTCAGCGCGGCGGCCTGATCACCGTAGTCAGAGTTTGACTCCTGGCAGGCTCGTTTCACTGAGTTTACTACTGCGGCTCGGCGGTGACTCAGCCTGGTACGGTCGGCTCCCGGTGGCTCAGTGAGTCACTCCTTGAACGCCTCTTCCTCAACAGTGACAGTGATCAAGTTCAACCGTCAACGCCGGAGACTTTTCACTAGAGTCAATACTCGGAGTAACTTGCTAGTACTACTCACTGACGGAGTTTGACTTTCAACCGCTTACTAGTTAGCTTCTCCATCCCTCGATTTACAGCCTTCTTGACCGTAGGCTGCGGCACTGGGCGCCGGTGGCAGTCACACTGGCGCCACTTTACCACTGAGTTGAACGGAAGATGACACTGACAGACCTCCAGCCTTAGCGCCGCCCAGGCGCTACTTTTCGGAACGGTGTGCGGTCCCGTGGGGTCCACCGTGACCCCTCAGGACGCCCAACTTCACCCCCACCCCTCGGACCCACCGTCACTGGGACGGCTACCCCTCTTTCCAGCTCCTAGTACCGGTAGTGACCTGCTTCTGGAATACCCTGGCATCCGTGATCGCACTCTTTTGCTTCTGTTTGAAACCAGTGGTTCGGTTTCGGCTGCTGACATTTGGATGCGACCTTGGACATGAATCGATGCACTTTCGGGCATTGCTAGGTTCTCTTCGGTTCTCAAAAAGAATCTTTTCGCTCCGACTGGGCCCTGGAGATACACCTCTAACGCCTCTCTACTCACCTTTCAGTTAAACCTAGCGACACCCCACCCTATCGGGGGCCCCAACGATACCTCAACCCTTGTGGACCCCTCCTCTTGCCCAATACTGTCATATACAACAACACCGGTGGTCTGCACCCTCTCTGAAGATCACCCCAGACGAGTCCTACAGCTGTTTTGAAACGAATGACTGTGAATGTGCAAAAAAGAAATTTTACCACCCCTACCGGATAACCACCCCCAGCCCCTTCGAGTATCTCCTTCGGAATAGTACCCCTACTTTGACCATCACTGATCTGCCTGTGCCATTGTACCGTCCGTTGACCTGGAAAAGGACCCCCGGCACCTCATTCCCAATGCTCACTCAACCAACCACCCGGGAAGTTCATTACCCTACCCCTTCGATATGGACCCCACCCCCTTGTGCTCACTTTACTAGTTATCTATTAATCGGACTTCTTGAGCATTACCCCACCCTATCCGTGACGGGAGTCCTCGTAACCACCCCACCCTCTGACGTAGCTAGTAACCAATACATGAAATCGAATTGTAATCCAGGGGTAGCAATACCCCACCCCCTGTTCGGGGGGCAGACTATTTATCCCGCCTCCTTTCGATGTGCTTTACCCCTTGAAGAAGACCCCTCCACCCCACCCCTACCATCTCTTGAAACTCTGTTATCACCCCTCCTTCACAGTTGTTCGTACCCGGCTTTTGACGGTCGATTCATGATCTTTACCCCTCCGAGAACCTCAAAGTACCCTCTTAAACTCCACCCTCTCTTTTCCGTCCAACTACCCCACCCCTTCAAGTCCTACCGCCCTTATCCTCCGTTGCCCCCTCTTTCCTACTGCCAGACCACTACCCTACCATGATTCAGGTTATTTCCTCTACCCACCCCTTAAATAATGTCCTAAATACTTACAAATTGACCGGCACTTTCGTTTTACCTGGGTACCCTACCGGTGCTGTGCCGACGAGGTTTTTGCCTACAATTTTCCAAGGAAAAAAAGGGGGTAGAGCGACCCCATGATCTTTACCGTACCCCCATTTCCCAAGTACCCCATACCTCTGTTTGACTGATACACACACCCGTACAAATTAGTATAAAACGATGAGCAATGAGGGGGTGATGAGTTACCCCTACCACCTTTTTGCAATACCCCACCCAGTCAAAAGGGAAGGGGCTCCTATCCGCCCCTCTCAATTTAAGGAGTCCTCTCGTTCCTGCCCCATCCCACAGACTCATCGCATCCTCGACACGGCTTAGCTGTTCCTCCTCCTCCTTCCCTCCTTCCTCTGCTAGTCCCTTGTTCTCACCTGCTTCCCCCAAGATCCTGGTCTGCCCAATCCCATCTCCGCTCCCTCTTGCTTCCGGGCATCTCTGAACTTCATCAGACTGACAGGACTCTCCTTGCAACTCCGACAATCCTCCAAGCTAACGAAATGCTGTCTGCCAAGAAGACTGAGATCTATCCACGAAGGAGAAGAGGAGAAGAAAAGTGCAGCCGCGAGCCGCTGTCTCTGGATGAAGAACAGATCACCAAGCTGTTCTGCTTTCGGCAGACGGAGGCAGCAGACTTTTTGGGGATCTCCCTAACGGCATTGAAGAATGCCTGCCGCCGGATCGGCATGCAAAAGTGGCCATATTCTAGAAACCGAATCAAGTTTACGTGCGATTCCGAGCAGGGAAAGCTGCTTAAGAGCAAGGTCACAGGATCCGAGATCTCCTTTGCAGCATGCTGCACCGGGGAGGCGCTCTACGATGACCCAGACTGCCTTGCGGACCCGTCTGCCTCCCTCGAGCTCGACCCGATCGAGATCAAGATGCCGAAGCGCGTCTGGTACGATGAGGATCTCTTCCAAGAGGCCTTCGCCCATGTCGTCAAGAAATAGTCGTGAGGTCTGAGCGCCATTTGCGTGTACAGAAGTTGCCGGCAGTCACCTCCCTCCTGCCTGCGGTGAAAGTCGAGCCCAGCTCTCTCTCTCTCTCTGCTTTGTAATCTTGAACTAATGATAGCGTGATTGTAATTAACTTGTTTCAGTAGTCGTCAGTGCTTCTTGTGTGCCAATGTATGCAAGATTGTTGTGTATAGAAAGAAGGCAATAAATAGAAGGAAGTGTAAATTTGTGATTTTGATTGTTCGCCACTCTTCTTTCAGAACGATTGCAGAAATCAAACACCACACTGATTAATGATTTTCGTTGTCGCTGCTTTTCCCTGAAAGATTGTTTGGTAGCTTGACAACGAGGATCCTGGCGGTATATGCTTCGATCTACATTTGTGTTGTTGCAACAAGGTAGAATTTCATAATGATTCAGATGATATAAGGGAAATGACGCAAGAAAGTTTCAAGAATGAATTTTCAGCGGTCACTATGCTCGAGGATGTACACTCAAGGAATACGGTCTTGTGGTAGAGCAATCAACCCACATGTGTAAGTCTCAGGGATTTTGAGCTATGAAACCAACACATGGAGAGGATCAGCAAACAAGCAGGAGATATCAAACAAGGTCCGATGCGGCTGCTTCCAAGATGTTTCAGTCGCCATTCTCACTGACTGCCGAAGTTTGTCGATGCCAGTCCATGGAGGAGGAAGTTCTTGTTGGACGTCTTCTTGTACCCTCCCCTCCTACCTACCCCACCCTACTCATTTAATCCATTTCATTATGAAAATACCCTACTACCGCTAAGTTTTCTTTCAAGCAAGGGGTGGGGTACCCAGGACTTGTAATCCATGAGGCGGATCTTTTGCAAGCTGCGGGGCAGAGCAAGAGGATGACATGGGGAGGAGGTCTGGAGAAGCAGGAGCAGGAGCAGGAGCAGCAGGAGCAGCAGGAGCAGCAGGAGCAGCAGGAGCAGCAGGAGCAGCAGGAGCAGCAGCAGCAGGAGCAGCAGCAGCAGCAGCAGCAGCAGCAGCAGGAGCAGCAGCAGCAGCAGCAGGGTTGAGCAGGAGGAGCAGCAGCAGGAGCAGAGGGGAGAGAAGAAGAAGGAGGATACAAGATGGAAGGATGGAAGAAGAGATGCGTCAGAATGGCAGTGAAGAGGAAGGGGAGGGAAACCGATAGCACAATGCGGTAGCCGATGAGCTGTAGGCGGACAGTGATATCAGAGAGCAAAAGATCCAAGATTGCCCTGCATTGACATGTCTTTTCACTCTTGTTCGCAGGGCCAGCATACACAGGGGATGAGAGAATAGAATGAGAAATGGCTCTAACTATCGATCAACCTGCAAGAAGGCCATCTTAGTCATCATGAGTGTCAAGAATGGAACCTTCGTTCTTTGGTGTTGTCTGATATGCTCAGTAACCTGCTCATCTGGTCCACTGGCTCCCTCCTTCTCAGAGCAGAGTCATGGTTATGCCGAGGTCGTCGATGCCAATCAGCCGCCGAACGGGATGATATCTCTTACCATGCGGCTGAATGGAGGAGTTTCAGGGAAGCGGAGGAAATGCTCAGCCCTCAGAAGGGGAGGATCAGTGAGAAAGCGAGAGAAGTTTCTGATGAGGAAGAAGGAGGAACGAATCCGAATGATGAAGAAGTTGAATGGAGGCAAAGATGACAAGTCTGAATCTGCTGAAGACCTTCCAGACGATATGGTGAGGGCACCCAGCTTTGAGCCTTCTCTCATTACTCCCCTTTCAGTCTCCCTCCTGTCCCTCTCCCTCCCTGCCCTCCCTCCCATCTCAACAGTGACTTTGCTTTCAGATTCCAGGTCCTTTGAAGGATCTTGCAGCTTTTGTACGCAACGTGTGAGGGTGGCATGAGATGACGCGTTGCTCTCAGAAAGTGATGAAGAAGAGAAGCTCGGTCACAGCTGGAGCAGGAGCCAAGACGAAGAAGGTCAACAGGAGGAGGGAGTATTGATGCATGACTGGATGGTATGCAGGCGCTTCAAGCAGCAAGAGAGAGTGGGGACAAGGAACAAGAGTTTGCTCTCCTCCTCCGACTCGGCGAACTTCGACTAGCTAGACGAGTAAGTCCTGCGGCCCTTCAACCCACCCTTCCTCTCCCCTT
>NW_005434526.1:123616-125501 GCF_000315625.1 Guillardia theta CCMP2712
GGTCCCGATGGTATGGCAGGAAAGTTAGCACGTCAGGCCAGCTGACAACAATGTCCTCTCCCTTGTATTTTGCCCCAGCTGCAGCTCAGCAGCCTGTCTTTGAACTTCCTCCTCGTCGATCGACACCTAGATGTCTCTACTAGCACCCGTCGATTCTTCCAAATTGAGCATACCTTTAGCATAGCTGCAATATGTAGCTCTTTGACTCGGGTCGAGTTAATGGTAATGGTGCAAACAGTCAGACTAGCCGGAGAGCTCCCACAGTCATGCGATCCTTTTAAGGACGAAAGCGTTGAAGATGATTCCGACCTCTCCCGTCTCCAATTCCGCAGCCTTGATCTCGAACTAAATAAGGTTTGGTGGAGGAAGAGGAGGAGGAAGGAGCAATCGTCTCCCAGCAGACTTTACGTACAATCAATGAACCCTCCCCAAGGGACAAGGTGGGGCGGAGAGAGAGGGAGTGGAGAAGGACCAAGGGGGAGGGCAAACAATGCAAGACGAGGAGGCGGAAGGAGAGGAGAGGAGAGGAGAGGAGAGGGGAGGGGGAGATGCTCAGGTGAGCTCGGCGATGGGAGCTTCGGTCCGCCATAGTTCGTGCATCATTGTGAAGAGGTCCTCGGAGAGCGAGACCTGCAAGCAGAGTTGAGAGAGGTAGGAGGGAGGAGGGGCAAGAAGACGAGAGAGGGAGGACGGAGGGGCAAGAAGACGAGAGAGGGAGGACGGAGGGGCAAGAAGACGAGAGAGGGAGGAAGAGATTTTCACCTTGTAAGGAGTAGGGTTGAGGAATCGAACGTGATCATGTCTGAGGTTATTCAGCTCTTTCATCGCCTGACCTCGAATCTTCTCGAACGTCAGCAAAATCTCAACCGCTGCTCGTCTCCCCCCCACACCCCAAACCACCGCCACCACCTCCTCGTCCTCGTCCTCCACGTCCTCCGTCTCCCAGCCCCTTCCCCCTATTTTCTTCTTCCTCTTCTCTTTCCCATCTCTTGTTTCAGGTCTCTTCCCCCTCCTTCCCCTTCTGCACTTCTCCTTCACTTCCCTCCCGTTCTTGTTTCGCCTGCCTTCCTCTTCCTCTTCCTCTCCCTCACCTCTGCTATCGACGGGCTCGGAGGATCCTGCGTAGGTTTCCCGTCCCACACGAGCTCGAGCAGCTCGACGACCTTCTCGCTGTCAGCGGATAGCAGGAAAGAAAGGGAGGAGTGGGAGGAGAGAGATAAGAACCCAACCGACAGAAGATCTCATCTCGGAATGAGGGATTTTACACAGCAGGCACAGGCGCAGTGCAGGAGCAGGAGCAGGAGCAGGAGCAGGAGCAGCAGAGGGCGCAGCAGCAACAGCAGCAGCACGGGAAGAAGGAAGTCGTCTTCACCGAGTTAGGCACGCATATCACTCGTTTCGTAGGATCAAGCGGATGCCTTCGAATGTTCGTCAGGGGACGGAAACTTTCCCTTCCTCCTCACCTGCACATGACTCGCTCCCCCTGCCTCGGCTCCCCGTGCGCCTGCCCTCCTCGTCATCCTGACCTCCCTGCTTCTCCCCAGCTCACCTTCACCTCCTCCTCCAGCAGCAGAAGGTCGACGAGCGGGAAACCTGAAGGTCCGTCATCTCGCATGAGGGTCACGTCAGCAGCACCCGCTCGCCCGTAGAGTCTGTAGATCCGCTTCTTTCCTGCAGGATGAGAGCCAACGGGAGACAGCGAGTCAGAGCAAGAGGAGGAGGAGGAGGAGGAGGAGGAGGGAGGAGGAGGAGGAGAAAAGAAAAGGGAGCAGTGGACAAGTCAGGACAAAGAGGAGGAGGAGGGGGAGGGGGTAGTGGGCGGATGATGGGGAAGATGAGGATGCATGAGGTCGATGAGGATGAGGATCATGTTTCTCGTTAACAA
>NW_005434526.1:127250-132985 GCF_000315625.1 Guillardia theta CCMP2712
CCCTCCTCCTCCTCCTCCTCCTCCTCCTCCTCCTCCTCCTCCTCCTCCTCCTCCTCCTCCTCCTCCTCCTCCTCCTCCTCCTCCTCCTCCTCCTCCTCCTCCTCCTCCTCCTCCTCCTCCTCCTCCTCCTCCAACTTCTCCTGCTTCTCCCTCCTCATATGCCGCCTTCCTCTGTCTTCTTCACTTCTCTTCATACCGATGGGATTGTATCCAACTTCGTACATGGCAAGCGCACAGAGAAGGAAGTTGGGAATGCCAGACACTAAGAAAACGGTCACTTCACATTCCACGTCATCACTTGCATCACCGAGAGTGTCGTAAGTGTCAACCAGCGCAAGGAAACTGTGAGGGAAAGCCTGTAAAGCAAACATTATTCTCTGTCCCTCCCTCCCGCCGACCCTCCCTCCCTCCGACCCTCCCTCCCTCTCCCTCCCTGTCTCTCCCTGTCCTCCTATCTTTCCTCCTTCCCCTCCCACCTCTCCTGCCCTCCGCCTCTCGTTCCTCCCTTCCTCTCCACCGCTCCGATTCTCTTCCTCGATCTCACCTGGCAGTAGGAGATAAAGGCAGCAAGCTCTCCTGACATGACGCGTCAGCTGACTCGAGTCACCCCCCTTCCTTTCACCTGAGTTCGTGTGCTCCCACTCCATCTGCGATCGGTACTTGAGCACGATGTCGACGATGTCGACCTGCCAGTCGTCAGGCCCTCAAGGCTGGCGAGGCTTCTGACCGTCTCGTCGCGGCCGGGCAATTCGATCAGTCGCGTCGTGAGGTCGTCAAGGGAGGAGAAGGACTGAGGTGACGTCAGCGGGAGAGAATCGAGCACAACGACTTGTGCCTGCACGAACGAGTGCGCGTGGGTCCCTCCGACTTTCATGCCGAACAACATCCCAGCTAGAGCATTGCTGGGAGGATGTGAGCTAAGAAGGTGAGGAATGATGAGGAAGGACGAGCGAGGGAAGGAGGAGCAGGGACGGAGGGAGGCGAACAAGAGCGGCAGGAGCAAGAGACCTGGTCCCGTCGAAACCTCCAATGTAGGAATATCTCGACGCACTCACTCCCCCGTCAGGCCCCTGATACCCCAACAAAGTCAGCAGGTGAGAAGCCAAGTCCCAACAACGCTCCCCTTCCCCCTCCTGCCCTCGCTCGCTCCCTCCCTCCCTCCTCCCCTTCCTCCTCGCTCCCTCCTTCCCTCTCTCCTCCTCCCCACCGTCCATCCCTCCCTCCCTCCTCCCTCCCTCTCTCCCTCCCTCCTCCTCCTCTCCCTCCCGCATCCAAACTAAGATTCGCCACTTCTCAACGTCGACCTGAGATCGTCGTAGGCCGAACTCCAGCAGCGTTTTGTTGGGGCCAACAGCCATGCGCCTACGAGAGGAGGACGTGAGCTGACAGAGAAGACGCCGGCGGCCCCTCACATCCTTGCAGCATTGGTCGCCACGAGAGAAGCATAGTTGACGATACACTACTTCCGGTCAGGTCTCGTGCCTCCCACGTCGGGATGTTCCTCACCAGCAACGTTGTCTCCAGTAGCTGACAGATCCCGACGGGCCCCTGCTGGTCCTCAGCTCCCCGGGCCCACCTCAGTCGCTCTCAACCTCGACACGCAGGAGAGGCTCGCGAGGAAAGACAACGGAACCCTCCTGGAAGGCGTAGATCTTGACCTGCGTCGATGTCAAGCTGGGAAGACGGAACAAGCACAGCACAAGCACAAGCACAAGCACAAGCACAAGCACAAGCACAAGCACAAGCACAAGCACAAGCACAAGCACAAGCACAAGCACAAGCACAAGCACAAGCACAAGCGCCAAGGACAAGGACAAGGACAAGCGCCAAGGACAAGGAGAGGGGAATTGAAACCTCAGAGCAATCAAGCGATCTCAAGTACTCGAAGAAGTCTTCAGTGGCGTCAGGGATCTAGAGGAAGACGTCACAGTCGCTCCTTCTGCTTGTCTCTCCTTGCCTGGACTTTGAGGTACTCGATGTGCTCGTCCGTGAAGCGATAGTTGCTCATGAAGGCTATGACCTGCAGGTCTGTGAGATGCCGCTGCTGCCGTAATGTCGCCTGACCTCACTCAACCCGGCGAAGATGGTGTACTCCCCGTCGAACGGGTTTTGGCTGTCAACAACGTGAGCAGAGCTTGTTACAAGCTTGCCGCTCTGTCGGAGCTACCGGAAGAAAAGATCGAAGACAGCATGAGTGTTGTGTCGTTTGGTTCGAAAGTAAGCATAGCACATGGTGATCTGCATGGCTTGGTGATGCGTAGAAAGACAACAAGAACGGATTACTTGATACATGTCTGTGAGCAATGCGTTGACCAGGTTGCATACTGGTTTCAGGTTGGGATCTGAGGAGAGGAGCGTCAGGTATGCTAGGGGACGCATCTTTCACCATGCTTGGCTTCGGACATTTGGAAGATTGGAGTCGCTGGTATGTTTCTGTCGGATGAGATAAATGAGTCAAGATACATTATTCTACCTCAAACTTGTTCCTTCGCTTGCTTCTCTGCCATCTTCTGCGATAAAACCTTGCTACCACCACCCGTCCCCCAAAACCCCTCCTGCTCCTCTTCCTGCTGCTGCTGCATCTCCTGCTGCTTCTCCTACTGGTCATCCTCCCAATCGTCCTGCTCCTACTGCTCCTCGTCCTCGCCCTCCTCTGCTTCTACTCCTCCTCCTCCTCCTCCTCCTCCTCCTCACCTCACCTCAAGCGCTTGTCAGCATAAAGCAGCCCCCGTAATCGCTCATCCCCCTCATATTCACTCATCCCCCTCATATTAATTCAACCAGCCCTCGTCCCCCCTCAGGCCCCTCGCTGTCTCTTCGGGACATGGCGAGCGCCATGGCGAGGGAAGGGGGGAGAGTAGTCGCAGCATGCCTGCTCGCTGCCGCTGCCGTTCTCTTGCTCGTCCATAGCGGCCAGCATGCGGAGCAGAGACCTCAGCCAGCCATCATGTACAGCAGAGCTCAGGGGCGTGTCGGGTTGACCAGGGTCGAGCGGCTGGAGAGGCTCGAGTTGATGCGGGATTTGAGGAAAGAGAAGGCGAAGGAGGCGAAGGAGGACAACAAGGAGCCGTTCCATGTCGCCAAGAAGTGGACCTTGGCAACAGAAGAAGATGACATGAACAACTACTTCGATAACCTCCAGGTACCTCCTCCTGACACTCGCTGACAAACCCTTTCGTGTCTTAAACGTTTGTATAGGAGAGAACCTTAGATGAGATCAACTCGATTCGCGAGCAGAGAGCAGCCACATTCAAACGCGCCCATCAAGGTTTCGCGATGATCCTTCGCTTGTTGTTGTAAAATCTTGAAGCAGGTTCTCAAAAGCTGCCGTTTGTCGACTACAATCACAAACCTCAGCTGTCGCCTTCACACGTAAGATCTGTTATTCCTCTCCTATCCTTCCCCCTTTCCTCTCTTATCCCTCCCCTCTCCTCTCTCTCCCCTTCCATCTCTCCCTCCCTCCCTCCCTCCCTCCCTCCCTCCCTCCCTCTCCTTCTCCCTCTACCTCTCCCTCTCCCTCTCCCTCTCCCTCTCTCATGTTGCTATCGCCAGGCGCATCAGCAGGCGACTGCTCGCGTCCTCCATGCAACTCAGCCGGCGCCAACAACTTCGCTCACCAGCAAGAAAGTGACGGCAGCTGAGAAGGAGCAAAAGACGCCCGTCAATGCAAAGCTCATGCACCTCAAGCATGTGAGGGACCCTTGGGATGATGAGAGAAGAAGAAGAAGATGATGATGATGATGATGATGATAGAGAAGATGATGATGATGATGATGATGATGAGAGAAGAAGAAGAAGAAAAGATGATGATGATGATGATGGAGATGATGACGATGACGATGACGATAATGAGAGCTATTGAGACGATGTGCAATCTCGATCGGCTCTGACGATCTGACATGCTGCCTCAAGGTTGCGTTTCCCAAGTCACGGAAGGCACAAGATCGAGTGCTGTCAGAGTTCGAACGAGAAACTCTGAGGAATGAAGAGAAGCAGAGTGTAGTGAACAAGAGCTTCAAGGCGAGGAGGGCGGGATAGCCGGAGGGGGAGGGGAGCTGACTTTTCTCTAACAGATGATGAAGAAGGAGGAGAGGGAGCTGGGCACTTGGGAGAGACGGAGGAAGGAGGACGGGACGGCGAATCTCCTGGAGGGGGGGGAGGCAGAGGTGAAGACTGTGAGGCATAAGAATCCTTCCTTGTCAGCTGTCTACGGCTTTATTGGAAACGCCGCAGCATGATATCTAGTCTCTTGTACTCCCTTGCCAACTCAATCTCGAAGAAAATCATCTACTGATCTTTGCTGCCTGCTCTCAAATTGTACTACATCGACTAGTGGGAGGAGGATGGAGAGAAGGGAGAGGGAGGAATGACACCTCAGGTTAGAGGAAGAAATCAGGGAGCCGGGGCAACCAGACGTGCTGAGGCGTAACGAGAGGGTAGGAGAAGGCAGGGAGAGGCACGAGAGGAGAGGCAGAGAGAGAGGAAAGGGAGATGGAGAGTGAGGGGACGGTAGCGGAGGTGAAGAGAGGACAGGGCAGTGGAGAGGAGGAGGGGAAAGTGAACAGAACACAACTTTACCATTACTTTAGACTCTCGTTAGCAATCAGAGAGGTCGAGCTGCTTCGGCTGGGCAACAAGACGACCGATAGGGTACAAGAGGAGGGAGGAAAGGAATGAGGAATCATAACCTTAAGAAAAGAGATTTTTGAGCGGCTCCATGACAGAGGGGACGTTGGAGACGTACGCCATGAGCGACACCTGCTCCTCCTCGTTACTTCCCCTCCTCCCTTCTCCTCCTTCCCCTCCTCGCCTTCCTCTCCTCCTTCCTCTCTTTCCCTCCTCTCCTCCCTCCTCGCCTTCCTCTCTTTCCCTCCCTTCTCCTGCCTTACCTCTTCCATCCCTCCGCTCCCTACATTGCATCCCCTCCTTCTATCCTCCTTCAACTCCCTCCTCCCGCTCCCTCCCTCAGCTCGTCATCGCTCCCTTCCTCTCGCTTGCCCTCCTCCCCTCATTCTCCTCGATTCCTGTCGTCGCTTACGTAGAGAAGTCCGGCTGTCAGGTATGGAGCGAAAAGCTTCTTGGGAATACCTGGGAGGGGATCAAACTCAGGCTCTGCCCTCATCGTCCTTATCATCATCATCATCATCATCATCATCATCATTATCGTCGTCGTCGTCGTCATCATCATCATCATCAACAACAACAACATCGTCGTCGTCATCATCATCATCATCGTCGTCATCATCATCATCCTACCTGACATCTTCTGCGCCTTGCGGTAAGACTTGAGGAGCATAGGTGAGGGCAGCGATCGGGAAGCTACTTCGAGTCAGGCGAACCATGAGAGAAGGGGGGAGGAGGTGAGAGGAGAGAAAGGAGTAGGAGGCGAACCTCGAGGAACCTCTCGGCGGAGGTAGAGGATGGCAGCGTTCACAAGCTGCATGGGCATTGCGGCAGCCTTGACGAGGTTCTGAGCAAGGAGCTCCGAGTACAGCTGAACAAGATCAGCACAAGGGGGAGGACAGGACGACAAGAGAGCAAGGAAGCGGGAGAAGGAGGGGAGAGGAGAGGAGAGAGAACTGAAGAGGAGGGGAGGGAGGGAGGGAGGGAGGGAGGGAGGGGAGGGAGGGAGGGAGGGAGGGAGGGAGGGAGGGAGGGGAGGGAGGGAGGGAGGGAGGGAGGGAGGGAGGGAGGGAGGGAGGGAGGGAGGGAGGGAGGGAGGGAGGGAGGGAGGG
>NW_005434526.1:133085-143991 GCF_000315625.1 Guillardia theta CCMP2712
TTGCTGCCGGCCAGGAGAGCAGGGAGGGGAAGTACTGCTCGAGCATGTAGGAGATCATCTGCACCGCTCTCAGGCCATCTACCTCCTCCCTCCTCCCTCCTCCCTCCTCCCTCCTCCCTCCTCCCTCCTCCCTCCTTCTCGTCCTGCTGCTTCCCTCTCACCTGGACTGTCTTCCACCGGCCCTGTGCCGTGATCATGGCCATGGTTGTGCTGTAGGCAAAGAGTCCGAGGTGTCGGGGATAGGAAACCATGAGGTCTGCACGTAGAGTCAGGATGAGATCGAGGGGCAAGAACCAACTGAGGAGGCGGGAGGAGGGAGGCGGGAGGGAGGAGGAGCTGTAAAGTGAGATTACCCCGGAATGCGACGAGGAAGGAGACAAACTTCGCAATCAAGAGATTTCCTGAGTCGTACAACTACTTGTGGTGAGAGAGGAGTGGAGCAGAGCAACGAGAAGGAGGGGAGGGAAGAGAAGGACAGGAGAGTGAAGAGGAGATGAGAAGAAGAGCAGAGGGACGTAGAGGCGGGGGACGAGAAAGGGAGGAAAAGGAGACTGAGAGGAGGGAGGGGATAGAGGAAACGGCTGTCGAGTGGGAGGGAGAGCAGCATCGAGGGGAGAACCTCGAGGATGATTCGCCAGACAGCATCCTGAAGCTTGTGGAGCATCGCGTCGATCCTCTTGAGCAGTAGGGCAGGGTTGCTGCAGGAAAGTTGGCGAAGAGAGGGGGAGAGAGAGTTGAGGTACCGGACGGATGTCGAGAGGAACCGGAGGAAGCTCACGGCGAGTCGCTGCACATATTTGAGGAGCTTGTAAAGCGACTGCAGCGACGTCAGAGAAGGAGGAGAGAGGGGGAAGAGGACGAGCAGTGGGATGAGGGCGAGAAGAGGGAGGGGGATGAGGATGAGCTGAAAGTGAGAGAGGAGGCGAGGTGACGACGAGGAGACGAGAGGAGCAGTAGCCTGACCTGAGGGGTGGACATTTTCATCAGCTCCTCGGCAAACACAGAAATCTTTTTCATGAGGCCGTAGACCTGCGCGACCCGAGCTGGAGGAGGAGATGAGAGGAAAGTGAGACAAGGGGAGAGAAGGTACCCAGGACAATGAAGAAGGACGCGAAGAAAGCGACCGTAAGGGGGAGCAGAAACTGCGGTTGAAAGTTAACAGGAAAGGAGGTAGAGGAGAGGTGAAAGTGCATAAAGGAAAGCAGAAGGGTGGGCAAGGGGAGTAGGGTTGGGTATAGGCGAGGAAGGAGGGAGGAGGACGAGAGATGAGAAGAGGCGAGGACAGGAGAGGACAGGAGAAGGTCGTACCTTGTGTGGTACTCTAGAGGAAATGAGCTCGTAGAGTTCAGCAGGCAGCCCATTGAGATGCTGAAACCCCTTGCGAAGGGGCTGGGAGATTTGAGTGCTGCGCTCATAGAGCAGAGATCGCCTGCCCGCCGATCAGAGACAACAAGCCACACAGCATGTAAGACCCGTGCGAAACCAACGAAGTAACTGACTCAGACGCGCTTCTTGCTCGCTTCAACAGTCTCTGAGAGGAAAGAAGGTGAGGTGCCAAGATTGAGAGAGGGGAGGGGAGGGAGGTGAGCGGGAAAGAGATGGGAAAGAGAGGGAGGAGCGATGGGGAAGGGGGAAGGGGGGAGAGGGGAGAGGGAAGAGGGGGAAGTGAGGAGGAGGGGAGAGGGGGGAACGAGTGGAGAGCAAGGGGAGAAGAGAGGAGGAGGACAGGAGGGGAGAAGAGAGGAGGACAGGAGGGGAGAGGCAGAAAGTACCTGACTGAACGAGGTGGCCTCCTCTGCCGCCGAAGGTTCACCGGACGCTCTAACCGTCAAGGTTCAGTCCCTGAAGGTTCACGGGGAGCAAGTCAAGACCTTCGTTTTCTCGTCTGTGCTGGGCCTTCTGCCTTGGACTTGTTGCTTGCTGCTACACCTGCAACCCCTCAGACGAACTCGCTCCCTCCCCTTTCTCAGTACCTCCTCGCAAACATAAATTTCTGGGCAAGGGGAGGACAGGGCTTGACAGCAGGTCGATGCTCCTGACAAGAGGGGTAGGGGGAAGCGAGTTGAGCCTTCGGAGACGATGAGCATGCAGACTTCCGTCCAATCCAGTGACGGAACAGCAGAACATGACGATCAGGAGGCTAGGCAGGAGAAAACGATAGACCCTTTCCATGCTCTGGGTCGTTGTAGCTTTCATCATTCGATTCATCATCGGCAACCAGGGAGGGGCTCTGGGATTTGATCAAGAGTGCAGGTTGATGGTTGGAAGAGAGTCAGAAACTTGAGGGCCAAAGTCTGTCAAGATATCTAGTTCGACCCATTCTCAACCCCAGATTCAAAATTCCTTTCGCTCCCACCCTCCCTGCAGCAATGGTCAAGAACCAAGAAACAGCATAGATACGAGGCTTCAACTTTTGCTTGTCTACGTTATACAGAGATTGCTTCAAAGTCATGTCATGTCATCTAAAATGCACCATTTGAAAGCGGTCCTGAGAATGGAGAAGGAGCAGGCATTCAGAGATTTCAACGGTACGTCTGAGATCACTATCTCCTTCTTCTCAGACAAGGAAACCATGAGTCTCATCCGCCTGATCTCATCGCACCAGGTCCACTGCCCCCTTACACTCTCGTCCTCGGTCCTTGGATTTTCTCTTCCTTTACCCTTTCCCTGTTCCCCTCCCTTCCCATCCACTAGCCTCCTCTCCCTTTCAACTCCATCCCCCTCAGCACACACTGAGTGTCGTCATTCTGAATGTCTTCATCTCTACTCTCCTCTCTCCCCTCCCCTCCTCTCCTCTCCTCTCCTCTCCTCTCCTCTCCCCTCCCATTCTCTTTCCCCTCAACATCCGCTTTGCATGGGGCGGATCTGCCGTTACGAGTCCTTCCGTTACAACGACGGTTACCAAAACGAATTTTACGTTCAACTTCTGACTCAGTGAGGGCCCGGGGCTTGACAGTGAGTGAACTCAGTCGGCCCGGTGACTCCCCGGGCCCGGGGTACGGTACGCGGTACGTCGGGCCGTGACCGGTGGCGTCCAGCGGCGGCGAGTCGGGCCGGGTTTGAAGAAGGTCTTCCACAGCCTGGAACACACTTGAAGTCGAAGATCATGATGGCATGCGAGTGGTGGAGGTCGTTGTGATCGGAATCTTTCGTGACTCGAGTCGTGACTGAACGGTATATGCACTCTAGGCTGCCAGCCTCCGACTCGGTTGGCCCTGCTAGTCATGACCGTAGGGGCCGGGCCGGGCCGCTGCGCCGCGATCGGCCCCGGGGACGGTCGGACGGTCCGATTGACTCAGAGTCAGTGAGCGGCCGGGCGTCACAGTGGTGCTCGTGACCGGCGGCGGGCCCGGGGCGGCCTCGGATCGGATCGGACAGTCGGAGGTGGGGGCGATTTGAGGAATTGCGGCTCCTTGCATGGAATGATGATAACAAGCGCAAAACAAACATTTTCAAGAACATGCAGCGGCAAAGTAAGAAGTAGCCAGCGGGAGACTGTCGACATGAACGGTCAACAGCTGACGGTGGCGGGCAGCAAGAACGAACCTCAAGTCCGGCTGCGACCTCCAACAGCCTTCCATGCTCGAGCCATCCAAGATGAGTCGTTCCACATCCTTGACCTGACCGAGGATCTTCATCCTTCCCGCTCCCAACTCACATGGACGCACCTGATCCTTGCCATCATTCCCGCCGATAGCCAGGAGCTCGCCATTGAAGGTGAGGAGGATGCAGTTGCGGCTGCAGGGCAGGTCAGTCACTTTGCATCGCTGGATCGGAGCTACCGAGGGCTCTTGAGGTCTGGCGCAGACACCCAGGCACAAGCTGAAGCATCGTACCTCTCCTACACCGCCAGTCAAGCTGTTTCCTCTCCCAAGTTGTCCTCCCCATCCCCCTCCTCCTCCTCCTACATCCCCATCCCCCTCCCTCCATCCCCTTCCCCTCCTCCTGACTCACCGAAGTTCTCAACCATTCCGCCCACATGGAATCGAAGCCACCAGCAGCGAACCTGCAGGAGTATGTCAGGTGGAGGTGAGGCGAAGGAAGCAGGAAGAGCAGGAGCAATGCAAGACAAGACGGGAGGAGACGGCCGAAGGACTCACATCTGCCCGTTGACTACGGCAACTCCCAAGTTCTCCCTTCGCGTTGTCATGCCTGAGGAGAGGGGAGGTCAAGGAAGGAGTGTGCGAGGGGAGCGCGTGCGGGGTCAGGAGGGATCTTACCAGCAACGGGAACCCATCTATCCTCCCAGGGATTGTACTTCTCTACACTCCTCTGCAACGCCCAGCAGTCAGTCTCAATCGCAATCGCCCGAGATAGCCCCCTGTACCTGAGACATCTGTCCATCTGTAGACTTGGTAAGCAGGAGACACAGCGAGCAGGGAGCTAAACTCACCCGATCCTCCGACAGCATAGATAGAACCATTGAGGGCGCACGCCCCAAACGCAGATCTGAGATGGAGCATGAGAAGAGGCAGCAGGCAATCGAAACTTCTGATCAACCTCGGTGCTGAAAGACTCGCCACTTCCTCCCATTCATCTTTCGCGGCATCATACCTCTCAACCTGTTCAAACGACGGGGAATCAAGGCAGGAGTAACGGGGGCATGACGGTACCTGACGCAGCCAATCTTGTCCGTCAAATCCTCCCATCACGTAGAGGAACCCTGAATGTCCCGATGTGGTCAGACCTTGACAGCTCAACTCTGCTTGTCATACCATCCAGAACGGCAAGAGCTGGGCTGGCACGAGGAATCCTCAGGTCGGCAACGCGCACCCATCTGTGGATCAACCACGTCAGACGCGCTGCCAGTCTTCCTCATGCTCACCGTCCGAGCGAGACGTCGAGTCGCTCAACCGAGGAGAGGACGCTTCGCCCATCCCAGCCCCCCACCACATACAGTTCGCCATTGAGGACCTGCAGGAGCGCAAGGCCGTCAGGATGAGGAGGCCAGCATGTCGCATCGTGTACCGCTGCTCGAGCCGAGACTCTCGGGCGGATCATGTCAGGCCCTGCTTCCCAATTGCCTGACATCCTGCAAAGACGCCTCAGCCACTGGGGGCCCCCCTTCCCCCCTCATCCCTCCACCTGTCGTAGATGATGGTGTTGGCTGTCGTCGCGTTGTCCATGTCCCTTCTCCCACCACAGATGAAGAGAAACCTCCCGGGCTCCAGCAGCTGTGCAAGTCAACCAACCGGTGAGTTCCCTCTCTTCCCTCGCTGCCCTCACACCCTCCCACCTGCTCTGCTCCAGGTCGAGTTCCTCCTCGCGGCCCCGACCCGAACCGCATGTTGCGGACATAGGAGGAGAGCTGGTTCCCTGCAGCAGGGCCCTCCAGCAGGCCCTTGACAGCCGATGCGATCAGAGGAGCTCCGCGCTTCGCCATAATGCGAGCGATGCACTCGAACACGAAGATGAGCAGCTGGCCGATGCTGAAGATGGAGCCTGCCGCTCCTGCGAACGCGCTCACCAGCAGCCGGATGACTGCGATGTCTCCCGGGCTGTTCCACGTGGGTCGAACGCCATCGACGGCAGGGACGACAGAGGTGGCAAACGGGTTGGCAGGCCGGACTTCCGAGCTCACGGGAGGGCTGGAGCCCCACAGGCGATTCAAGAAGCTGTACAAGGGGCCAAGGGGAGTCCCGTTGCTGTTGCTGTCACTGGGCATGGGGTTGATAGGAGGAGGAGGAGGCTCCCACTGAACTGTCGGGGGGTTGTTGTTGCAGTTGATGTAGAAGAACGCCTGGCGGTTCAGGTCCCATTGTTTCGCCCAACCAGGAGGTAGCGGAAGGTCTCTGGGAGCTCCTGCTGTAGCACTAGGAGCATTGATGCTCCCCAGGGCTCGTTCCAGATGCGCAATGCTCTCTTTGGCCCGCAGCAACTCTGCGTTGACTTGCGATGCTGGCAGTTGCCCCATCTGATTCTGACTCTGTTGGCCAAGGAAGCCCGTAGCGCCTTGATTCAGTCCGCTCACAGGAGGAGCTTGCGCGTTGGGTGAGAAGACAGAACTTTGAGGATTAGATGATCCCATGGTGAAAGAGTTCCTCGATGGGTCAAAGAGCGAGCTCGGTTGTAGCGAAGGCGGCTGGCTCGGGTTGCCAAAGAGCGAAGAAGCCTGCGGTGCAGAGTTGGATGCTCCTCCGAACGTAGACCCTCCGCTTCCCATCGGTCCACCAAACAAGGAGGGCTGGGAGGGCTGGGAGTTGTTGGCCTCGTTGCCAAAAAGAGAGCTCCCTCCAAGATTTCCGAAGATGGACCCTGACGACCCCGGCAAGTTGCTGAAGAACGAGGGTTTGTCCTGTTGAGTCTGTTGTACAGGGTTGTTCAAGGAGCCAAAGAGACCTGAAGACTGCTGAGGAGGGTTCTGCTGTCCCTGCTGACCTCCAAACAGTCCTGTGGAGCTTCCTCCGAAGAGGCTCGATCCTCCAAGTCCACTGGACTGCCCGGTCAGTCCACCTGAACCGAAACCGCCTGGCGCTGACGAGCCTTGCGGCATGCTTCCTCCAAACATCGAGCTCGATCCTCCGGCGTTCTGATTTGATCCTCCAAAGATGCTGAAGGGGTTAGAACTCTGCTGAGGCTGCTGCTGCTGCTGCTGCTGTGGCTGAGACGATGAGGCGGAGGTTGCGAAGGGATTGAAGGTGCCTGTTAGGGTGAGAGAAGGTCAGAGCCTACAAGGAAGCATGATTGTCAGCGAGTTACTTTGCTGTTGCTCTCCGAATTTGAATGGAGAACCTTGTTGTTGCGTTTCAGAGAAAAATCCTCGGACAGGAGACTGTAGCACGTAGAAAATCTTGTTCAGCTCTGGAGAAGCTCGCAATATACAATACCTGCTGCTGCTGCTGCTGCTGCTGCTGCTGCTGCTGCTGCTGCTGCTGCTGATTGAATCCAAATGGGTTCAAGGTCGGGGAGGTTTGTTGTAGAGGACTTGTCGGGAACAAGCTTTGGCCCTATCGGTCGTATCAGCACATGTGAACATTTCTCAAGAGATGGCAACCGGCGGGTTAGCAGTGGGTGAGTTGATGCCGAACAGATTGCTTCCTTGCGGCTGCGGCGAGCCCCAGAAGTTTGCGCTCCCACCCCGAAGACGCAAGCATGGACCACCCTCCTCGCCAAGCTTCAAGCCTGATTCATGCACTAACGCCTTGCCTCTGGTGCCGGGGGGATCGAGACGGTGCAAGAGGTGCCCTGTGTCTCTGTAGACTTCAGTAGAGATGGTGGTTGTCAAAAAGAAGAAGATGGCGAGGATTTGCAGCTGAGGCTTCTTCAAAGGCATTCTTTCTTGGCGCGTCTTCAACTCTTAGCAGATGTTTGACTTCAAGACGTGACTTATGACGAACCCCAAAGACACACAGGAAACGCAGAACCTTCAAGCTCAAGTTGCATCTCGAGCAGTAAAATCACAAAATCCTGAAAGAGAACATGTTAGACTTGAAGCGAATGAGCCGCACGAATGGCAACTCGTAGCAGAGCGAGCCAGGGGGCGGAAGCAGACACAAGCGAGTGAAGGAGCACTAGGGCACAGCATGTGCTGCAGGAGACCTAATCTCGTCACATCCTCTTCAATCTTCACTTTTCAAGTAACTTGCCGCCTTGGCCCCTCCCTTCCACGAGGCAAAGGACAGGTGCAGCATATTCTCCATAACAAGTCTCCCAGCAACCCATCAGCCACCTCAACACAAACACCCTGACAAAGGGAGCGGGCATCAACCAGACCCTTCCATGCAGAGACTCTGCTTCTCATCCTGCTCCTAATCCTCCTCTGTCCTCCTCCTCCTCCATCTCTCCCGCCTCCCTTCTCTGTCCTCCCTTCCAGCCATTCCCCCCTCCTCTCCCGCCAAACTCCCCTCATCCCCTCCTTCAAGCCCTCATCCCCCCATCACCCCCACATGCCGGGGCCCGGCCCAGCCCGCTTCTGCCTCCCCGATGACTGCCCCGATGACTCAGAGTAAATCAGGTCATCCATCTTCCTGGTTTCTTCGGTCTTGCAAGGAACACCTACCCCACTCTAGATTTTCCTCAACTACTTCCATGTCAGTACCCCCCTTTTCCACTGTATTAGTACCCGTCATCATCCTCTATGAACCACCCCTACCCAGCTGACTTCATGTCGCACCCCTACAGCAACTGGAGGCGATCAACTACTTTGTACCGTTGACTACCCCTGGGACCCACCCTCACGTTCATGGAGTACCCCAATTTTACTGGTTTGAATGAGGGGTACATATTGTTTTGTTGGTCCCACCAACCTGGCATACCCCACCCCCTCAAGGAACCTTCCCGGACCCTTGACCCCACCCACTACTCCTCACCTACCTTGCCACCTTTTGACCCCTACCCTATCCATTTCGCTGTCTGAGTCTACTTTACCCTGCACCCCTGGTAGAATTCGAATCACCCCACCCTACTTCGCTGCCCATTCACCGGATCGTATGGTCATTCCATGACCCACCCACCCACCCACCCACCCACCAGGTGTTCCAGGTCTACTCCACCCCACCCCCTTGCCCTCCCATTTCCCCATACCTCCGCTAGTATGCAGCAGGCAGGGAATGGGAGATAGCAGTGGAGGGTCCCGCGTCAGCTCCTCCTCATCTTCTCTCCTTCCCTCATCACCTCCTTCCATATCTCCACACTTTACATCCTCCTTCTCAAGCTCTACCTGTGCCACTTCTTGCCCACCCTCGGAATTACCATCCACGGTTTTGAAAGTGAACTGCGATTTTTCAAACGTGCTCGACAGTGCTGCCAAAGCTGAAGCAGACTTCTTGCAGCCCACCCAGAACTCAACAAGGTCAAACTCGATTGACTCTAACTCCAGCCAGCTGCTGCATGGTGGGACGTCTTATGACTTGAGCCTCTTCGAGCTGAAGCTCATCTGTGATGACTACGGGGCCTTCTGCCATCAGTTAGGGACAGAGCAGGTAGAGATCTCGCAAGCAAAAGATCATCCAGCTGTGCTGCAAGAGAGTGAACCCAAGAACCTCCTTGATTGGATGGTGATGCTAGCAGCAGACCCAATGCACATCGTCTCTCGGACTTCATCCTGTTCTGTTGATTCCCTTCCGGCCAGTTCTCTCGACAACGAGCCGCCGATGCCTATGGAGGGATCAGGAGGGGAGCTGAGAGATGACATGGTACTGTCTGACGGCAGCAGGGGACATGAAGACGTTGATGACCATCATCACAGCTCGAGTGACCGAGACGACCCGGTTAACGAGTCGCCGGAGGACGAGCAAGCTCAGAGCAAGGGACTGCTGCACGAGGAGGAGGAAAGGTCGATTTCTCATTCCGTCAAAAACATCCGGGAAGTTTCTCCACGCAATCATGATGATCCCGCGGCAGAGAAAGCTGGGACGGAGGCCGCGGTCCAGTCCCCAGACAGCAAGAATGCTGGCAGGGTTTCCAGTGGGGAGGTCATGGGCGAGCAGGCTTTGGAGCGGCAGCCATGCAAGATAACCTCAGAGTCTGAGATCATCAAGAACGCAGAGAAGGAGTCTGTGTTCCATGACGAGTCTTCCATCAGCTTCCATGGCAACTTGAAGGTCGAAGCTCTGCTCGCTGAAAACGTTGTGTTGATGTTTGACATGCAGCGCTGGAAAGCTCTTGTGGACAAGAAAGATCCTGTGAACTCCTTGAGCTCTACGCCTCAACGAGCAGAGAATTCTGTCAAGCGAAGGAACAGCAAGACCAAGTCGGATGATGAGAGTGCAGGTGAAGGCTTGTGGCTTGCCTCCCCTCGTTGTGTGAAGCAGTTTGCAGTGTGTGATGAGGTGCAGAAGCAAGCTCCTTCAGGAGAAGATCGAACAGTGTCGAGGTGAAGAGGAGGAAGCTTGTCCTCGCAAGTGACATTCCCGTTGTCAGCTCCGAGGTGGTCGTTGAAGAGCACAGTTCGTCCGACGAGTACGACGAGGTTGGTGACTGCCGTGCTGGGTGTTGGGTCGCTGAGTGGGAACAACAGATACCAGATTTACAAGTGTATAACGAATCTCCCAAGTGGGGAATCAACCATGGAGAGAGGGTGGAGGTGATGTTGTCCCCATCGCTGGAAGAGTTTTCCAAGGATGAACAGTCTCGGTCGGACCTGTCGGGCTTCCCCGATGGGAATGAAAGCTTGACATCCTTGAGTTTTGCCGTCAACACCTCGGCTGCATACAGAGACACAAGCATGCAGGAGGACGAGGAGGAGAAAGGCGCAGAGGAAGTGAACTCATACGACTGGAAGGATCGTCAGGATACCAACGAGGTTGTACAGAGCGGAGGAAACGTACTGGAAATGGCGGAAGAGGAGAAGAGGAAGAGGATTGAAGGAAGGGCAGTGAAGATGGAGGAAGCGCGAGGTAAGCTACTTGTCGCGTCACTCTTGGTCTCACAGCATCTACAGCGGTAGAAGCGTCCTGCCTGGGGAGGCACGGCATCGCAGCGAAAGACGTCTGCCATGTGAGCTTCCTGTCTCGTCCTTCTTCTCTGATTCAGACACAAAGGAATTGGAATGGCACTGCACACGCCATACCAAGAGGGCGCTGGCACTTAAGAAGAAGGTGAGGAGCAGGAGCAGGAGCAGGAGGAGGGATCGACTTGTGGGCTAACTCACCATTCCATGTCAGTCCAAGCTTCGTTTGCACGTCGACGTCTTGGGGAGGATGCGCTTGTTTCGAGCGAGTTATCTTCTCAGACGCGATGAGAGCTGTCCTCCTGCTATCAGCTACTCGCGCAGGGACGAGAAGCGTCCTGAAGGGCCCGGACGTAGGAAGTTTTTCGGCTCAACTTCCAAGTCTCCGAGCCGCAAGGTATGGTAGCGAAGCAAGAGTTTGTGGATTGGGGGGGGGGGGGGGGAGAGGCAGGCGGGAGGAGGGAGAGGACGAGACGAGACGAGGAAGGAGGGCCAGGTGGAGTTGGAGAATGAGGA
>NW_005434525.1:0-19197 GCF_000315625.1 Guillardia theta CCMP2712
TCCTCCACCACCACCACCACCACCTTCTCCTCCTCCTCCTCCTCCTCCTCCACCTCCTCCTCCTTCCTCCTCCTTCCTCCTCCTCCTCCTCATCCTCATCCCTTCGTCTTCTTTACATACCTCTCTTCCCTTCTTCTCTATCCTTTCATCTTTTGGTCCAGATTCGATCATGCCCACGATGAAAAAGTTTCGAATAGGTCAGAAAAACCAAAGCTGATATTGGTTCTTCCCCTCCCCTTCCCTCTCCTTCCCTCCCACCTCGTCTCCTCTCGTCTAGTCTCCTCTGCTCTGCTCTGCTCTGCTCTGCTCTTCTCTCCTCCCTCCACTCCCCTTTCTGCTTCGTCTTCTCTTTTCAGTTTTCTTCTTCAGGTCTCATCGAGCTTCGCCTGAGATTAGCGAGCTGAGTGCGGTAAAAGACTGAAAAATACGCTCAACCTTCCCATCCCCTCTGCCCTTCCTCCTCCTTCGCTCAGCTCAGCTCTTCCTCTCCTCTCCTCTCCTCTCCGCTCCTCTCCTCCCCTCCTCTCCTCTCCGCTCCTCTCCTCCCCTCCCCTCCTCTGCTCTCCTCTGCTCTGCTCTGCTCTCCTCTGCTCTGCTCTCCTCTCCTCTCCTCTCCTCTCCTCCTCCTCCCCCTCTCCTCTCCTCTCCTCTCCTCCTCCTCCCCTTCTCCCCTCCCCTCCCCTCCCTCCTTCGTCTTCCCTCTCCCGTCTTCTCACACGATTCTCCTTCAGCTTTCTGCTGCTGCTTTCTCCCACCCCTCGTACTCACCGAGACGAAGAGGTAAATACCACCCCTCCGTCCTCCTCCCCCTCAACGATTTCCCACAGGCGCTGCTTCTCAACGGCACAAGACTTCGCCTGCTGCTGCTCCCGCTGCCGCTGCCTCCTCCTCCTCCTCCTCCTCCTTCCCAGTCTGGCATTGGAACTAACTTGACCCGATCTCACCAATCTCCCCTCCTCCTCCTGCCCTACTACCGTTTGCCAAAGATCTTGTCCCCAGCGAGTACACGGAGTCTTCCCTCTCCTCCCGCGCCCTCTCCAACCCTCATCCGGCCGACTGCTGTCCCTCCAACTTAACTGCCATGATACGGGCCTTCACTTAACAGGTTGCACGCAGGACCATTCCCCCGCAGGCTCGCATGCCAGCAATGTCGCCGCTGCCAGTGACTGAGCCGCTGCCCGGCGAAGCCTCGGAATGAGACGCGTACTAACCTGAACGCACCCACGATGATGGCACGGTGACTGCGGCAGCGAACTTAGAGCAGGGAGGCGTACGTGAGCTGAGAAACTTCGGCCTCCCGGAAGTGACTCAAATCTCTCAGCTGCCAGGATACAAGGTTTTTTAAAGTTTACCAAAAAAGAGAATCCTGAACTTTTTTTCGGAAGCGCCCACTATGGGATACCGGCGCCCGTGTCGTGACGCTTCCCGCCATGGATGAAGAAGCAGGGGAGGCGGGAAGGTGAGGCCGAACTCTTTGTAGATGAGGACTTCTTCCCCTTCGCCATCGTCTTCACGGGGGGACATCATTGGAAGGCGCACGGTCTTCTTCTTCTTCGCCATCGTCTTCACGGGGGGACATCATTGGAAGGCGCACGGTCTTCTTCTTCTTCGCCATCGTCTTCACGGGGGGACATCATTGGAAGGCGCACGGTCTTCTTCTTCTTCGCCATCGTCTTCACGGGGGGACATCATTGGAAGGCGCACGGTCTTCTTCTTCTTCGCCATCGTCTTCACGGGGGGACATCATTGGAAGGCGCACGGTCTTCTTCTTCTTCGCCATCGTCTTCACGGGGGGACATCATTGGAAGGCGCACGGTCTTCTTCTTCTTCGCCATCGTCTTCACGGGGGGACATCATTGGAAGGCGCACGGTCTTCTTCTTCTTCGCCATCGTCTTCACGGGGGGACATCATTGGAAGGCGCACGGTCTTCTTCTTCTTCGCCATCGTCTTCACGGGGGGACATCATTGGAAGCATTCGTGATGCGGCATTGCGCTCGGCCTTGTTCTGCCATTTCGCTCCCGTGGGCACAAACTTGCCCTGTTTTTTGCTTCGTATGGTAATATAAGTTAAGTTAAAAATCAGTACGAGGATAATAATGAGGCAGGCCCACACTCGTTAGTGCAAATCTGCCGGACAGAAAGACAGCAAAAGCTCGTAGTAGGTCCGCCTACCGCCGCGCCTGCCTGCCCTCCCCTGGGGTATTTCCCTACCCCACCCTCCCTCGGGCAAGGTCACCACCGAGACACCTTGCGGCTACCCCCTGTTGACCCCCAGGATGACCCACCCCAGACCCCGGCCCCTGCCCGACCACCCTAGGGACACAACCACGCACCCCCCTGGTGATTTGTTTGCCGCTCCGCGGTCTGAAGGTTGCGACAGACGCTATGCCGGACATGTGCTTCAACAGCGTGGTGATGTGTGCCGCAAATGCACTGACAGCCGAATCCTTCGAAACGTTTCTCAAGGGGCTTCAACCGGACGACGAAATAGGCCTGTTTGGGCACTTCTTGCCACGTCCAGCTTCGGTTGATTGGTTCTTGTGGAGCAATCAGCACTGGGGCACCAAGTGGGATGTCCCACAACTCAAATGGGAACGCAACAACCTTTCCTTTCACCTGAAGTTTGAGACCGCATGGGCCCCACCAGTTGCTTTCTACGAGTTTCTTGAATCTGCTGATGGCGGTGACTGGATGATTGATGCCATTTTTCATTCTTCTGCGGAGAAGTGGGTTGGACGCTACGCCTGCGGATCCCAGAAGACCTGGAAATACAACTTCGAAGACCCGACGTGGCGGGACAGACTGCCTCACAAGATTGTTGACGAAGCTGAGCTAGACCGCGAGTATGCAGAATGGCTCGAATGGAAAGAGAGCTGTAGAAAGCAGGATCAGTAGACGTTTGTCATTGCAGTAAATGTAGCCAGACTACAACTCGATATCTGCTGAGACATCAGTAACGAGTACATGCGCTCACATTGCATCTCGCGTTCATTGAAGCAGCCTGCTCTGTACACAAGACCCTTCCTTGTAGAGTTGGTGGAGCATCGCGAGTCAAAGCTAAAAGTCGTGGGACGGTAGTGAGCACAAGAAAGAGTGTGGGCGAGAGAGCTGGACTGCAGCTTGTCCTGCTGGAGTTCCACACCTGTGCTGATTGTGTCTTTGTTGAGTTGCACTGTGACAGTAGATCTCAAGTCACAGTTGGGAGGAGATCACGCTAGGTTAGAACTCAGCGAGAGGCACAGGATCGAAGTTGACGTACAAGATGTAGCTGCCCGTTCACATGTTGCAACAGGTTGACGCTGACGGCGACGTCCGCGACATCTGTGAACAGGTGCTCCATACAATGTCGTAAGAAATGTTGCGCAGGGCTAATCACCAGCTGACTCGGAGCATCCATGTTTCATTTCTGAGTATCACATGTGTTCTGTTCAAGTCATGCAAACGCAGAGACATCAATCGGTGGTGTCCATGCAGCGAGCACGTCTATGCCAGCTCAAGACGGTCAGCTGCTCACAGAGTCCTGCTGGAAGAGGACAGAACGCCTGTACGAGGATGATGGGAAGGTTGAGCATAATGACGATAAAAAGGAGACGAGACGAGGGCAAGAGATGAAGGGCGAGGACGGGAAGCGGGGGGGAGGCTGTCACGGGCTGTTGAAGCAGTTTATCTCAGGCGATATGATGAGGCTATTGGAGAGCATTGCGATGAGCCGCGGTGTCCTCTACATGGCTAGATAAACTGATCCAGCGCTATCAATACTTGAGCCGGCCGCACGCCTCGTGTTTGTCGGGGTAGCTAGTGGCGTACACGAGAACAGATGGAGGGTGCTGCTTCTCGCTGCTCTCAGCTCAGCCTTGCCCACTCACTGGATCGGATCGGATGGCGGCAGCGCGAGGAGCCTTGTCCTCGCACCCTCGTCAGGCCCTTGGGACTAGAAAACACGACGTGCAGCGATTGATGCTGGGCAGAGGGGGTTGACTGGTCGAGGCGGAGGAGAGTCGGGCAGTACTTGGGCTTCGGTAGCTGGCCGTCAGTGCTGCATTGTGCCTTTTGCTTGTGCGTGAGTAGCTTGTGGTCTGTCGTTACAGTCGAGTATTACAAGGCCAAGACAAGTGGTATCTGTAGCCTGTCTGTCTGGATAGCTGCTGATGTACGAGAGTACACAACGTCGAGTAGATTCTTTGTACCCCGCATTTTGCTTTGGCTGTTGCAATCGAAAGATATGATGTTGTAAGTTTCTCACACATAACATCGCGCAGTAAGATTGTGACACATGTTCAAGAGATGGATGAAGTGCAAGAAAGCCTTTGTACACTCGCGCAACAACAACACAGAGTACTAAATCGAATGTCGTTCTCCCCCACCGTGGATTTTGCATAGAGAGAGTTGCACTTTCTGTTTCATGTTGCTGTTTCATACATAACTGCCTGTCATCTGAACCCCTTTCTCAAAGTCGTCTTGGATTGGGTTTACAAGGGCTGCTTTCTCCCACCCCTCGTACTCACCGAGACGAAGAGGTAAATACCACCCCTCCGTCCTCCTCCCCCTCAACGATTTCCCACAGGCGCTGCTTCTCAACGGCACAAGACTTCGCCTGCTGCTGCTCCCGCTGCCGCTACCTCCTTCTCCTCCTCCTCCTCCTCCTCCTTCCCAGTCTGGCATTGGAACTAACTTGACCCGATCTCACCAATCTCCCTCCTCCTCCTGCCCTACTACCGTTTGCCAAAGATCTTGTCCCCAGCGAGTACACTCCTCCCTCTCCTCCCGCGCCCTCTCCTGCTCCTGCCGCTGCTCCACCAGCTCCAGCCCCCTGCCAGCCTCTCACTGCTCCTGCTACACCACACCGGGCTGAAGGTTCTTCAAGACGCTCTCCTGATCGGATCAGGAATGTAGCACAAAGACGTAGCCAGGTCCGAGTCAGGCAACCTCCTCCTCCGGGCTCCTCCTTCCGTCCCAGCCCCCCACGCTCCGAGGCTCGAGTCCTCCTCCTTGCTCCCGGTCTACCTCCTACCATTCTCCGCGGCCTACTAGGCTACCATCCTCCCTAGTGACTGATCACTCTCCTCCTCCTCTTCTTCCTCACTTTGAAGGCTTGACGTTCAACGGCCGCTCAGTCCAGCAAGAACCCACCAGGGCTCCACTGACTTGGAACACTACTGATTTTTAACTTAATTTTGAGTAAATGACTGAGTACTGGCGGTTGCCGTGCTGTCGCCCGGCCCGGCCCGGGCCCCCGCCTGGCCCGCGGTGCTACGGGTGGCCGGCCGCGCCGCGCCGGGGCCGGGCCGCGCGCCGCCACAGCCCCCGCTGAGCGCAAGTTCGTGCCAAGTTCCGGCCGGGGCCGCGAGCCTCGGAACCGTGAGCCGTTACTGTTAGACTTGAAACTTCGGCCTCCCCGCGACGCCCCGGCCGATGGCATGATGCCACGCAGTGACGGTGGATGGCGGCCCCAGCCGGCTGTTTTCCCGGCAAATTTCAAACCGTTAGGCTTCAGGCCCGGCAGTGTGTTCCGGCGAGCCAAGTTCGCCGGCGCCGGGGCCCGCGCCGAGTCCCGGAGTCCGGGCACTGCAGCCCTGACAGGGCAAACCGGGCCGCGCCGGGTCATCCGGCATGCCATGATCGCACTCGCAACTTTCAATCCGAAGAAGTTGGACGGTAAAGATGATTTTACTCAATGTTAAGTGAAAGCAACCCCTCCGGTAGTGCAACGACCTGCCATGGTACCAAGAATGTTTAGTTACCACCTGCTGAGTCTGTACCGAGATATTGAGGCGGGCCCGTTTGTCGCTGTCATTCCGACCTGGCATACCACCCAGCACCCGATGATTTCTATTATAAAATATTTAGTCTATATATTTCTTCATACAAATACTTTACTTACATTTTTTGCCTGGCTGCACGGCAACCGGGGGACCCCACTCTTAGCTAAAACATTATAAATTTAATAATATTATACGGAGCTCTTTGGTCATGGCAGTCGAAGGCTGTCACACCGTCCCCAACCACCCACCCCGGACAGCTACCACCCTAGCGACATGTCACTTAAGTCTTGCCTACCAGCAGTCACGGATATGCACTGAAATTTAAGCTGGGACAATCGATATATACTCGCCTATGTGTGATTTGAATGGGGTAGGGTGCTTCAACCAAACAAACACACTTTTTACTTCCCGGATTCGTATTTCATCAACACTACCGGTGGTCTAACAACTACCCCACCTACTCAACCGCCGGCTTTCGGCTACCAACTTCTTCGAACCAAATAATAAACCACCTCATAAGATCAGTAGCCAGCCCACCCACCCACCCACAAAGAGACCACCGCAGTATCAGTGACACCCACCCTATCGCACCCTAACCTACCCCCCGCTTTCTAATCTGTTCTTGTTTGATTTCTATTGATCTAAAAGGGGGATCACCCCTACTCTTGACTACCCTACCCTTCTCATCTCATTAGCGCACCCCCAAGGTCCATTTCGCCTATTTTTTTTCCTGAAAAACAGTCATTAAGGATACCCCTCATGCTGATCGATTCTATAGGAATAGTAAAGGGTCAGAGCCCATCCCTTCCACCCTGCACGTTTTACCGCCGCCCCCCCTTCCAGCCTTTTACTCCTGTGACAGCCACTCCTGCTCCCCCTTGCCCCTCCCAGCAATGGAAGTAGGGGCAAAAGGGGGGTTGAGGGTGATTTGAGTAGGGGTATGCCTCTTTGGAAGTCTCATTGTACCGGTGCCTAAGTCACATTTTAAATATGAAGAGAGGGGGTCTCACTAAGTCATGGCAGGGATTTGAGGGGTAGTATCAGCAGGGGTAGTGATTCCTGATTGGGGGTCCTCGGGTTTCTTTGAATGGAAGGATTGTACCCTACCCTGTCAACAACTGGCAGATCCCACTAAACCAGGCATTAGACCTAGCCTCATACATCACATATTCTCTAAGTGAATAAAGGAATAAATCAGCTATCCTCATACCCTATCACACCCAGATACCCCTACCTGCTAATTCCCTGATTCGTACTCACTACCCCTACACCTGCACGACTTAGAACCTCAGAAGTTTTTTCTTAAGCACCTTCCAACGAACTACCCCACCCCCTTCAGCAAGAGGATTACCAATAATTTGTATCACCCCACCTAGGCCTACGTACCACAAGTACCCCTACTTTCTACCACAGATTCCGTAGAAAAGACCCCACCCACAGGAGCAATGTGTCGAATGAAACAAGACCCCCACCCCCTTTTCCGACATTGGAGACCACCCCCACCCTGGTCATTCGTCCAGCAAATACTATAAGTATTTTAAATTTACATCGGTTTGGCACCTGAATGTGTAATTACAATACTTTTAAAGTACCCCCACCCCCCCCATCGTTATCACCTTTTACTACATCACCCCGTGTAAGTCCGACACCGCTACCCCCTTCCCAAGAGAGTTTAGGATTTTCGCCTGGATTATCCCCCTTTATGCAAGGGTAAATAAGGGGTACTTATGAATCCAAATTGTGAGTACCGGTACTGAATATGATCCACCCCTGGATATTCAGGTAATTGGACCCCCCACCCATGAGTTACCCATGTGAATGCACAGTAGGAAATGCCGGAGCGCATGCGAGGGCTATGAAGTTGGGGAGGGGAAGAGGAATGGGCGGAGAGAAGCCATGCCAGTAGGATACAGTATGTCGAAATGCGTTGGTGAAGGAATGTTGGCTTCGTGTTGAAGATGACGGAGAAATGGTAGTAGATGGTTCTGCGAAAGGGAAGTGTTGGGCGTGCGAGCGAGGGAGGTTGTTGATCTCTTGAGATTTTGGAGGTTTGCGGCCGAGAGAGGGAGAAAGGGACGGAGATTCTAGATGCGATGGCTTGAAAGTGAAGCTTGTCGGTCCTCTGTGTAGCAAATCTTCATGTTTCATTCCCTTGTTCTCATGCCACGAACATGGCACGATCCCATTTTCCCATAGAGTCGAAGCTACCTGACCTGTTCGATGAATGGTTGTTCCCTCCATCTGACTTCGTGCGGATTTCAGACGAAGAGGATTACGTCATCAACAGTGCCAGGGTCTGCAAACATACGCATTTCGCTCGCGTCGCTCGAAAATCCCAGTACCTCGCCTCGCTCCATTACCAGCGGCCATAAGAGCGGCCATTGGAGGGAGGAGGAGGGAAGTGGGAGGTAGGAGGTGGAAGGGAAGGGTGGAAGATGGTGCACCCTCATCTTCTCTCCGAGCTGCCGAAGCTCAACACAAGGTGCATGGAGTCGAGGTTGGTGAACATCGGGACCTCGGGGGCGATCCTGTTGCTGAGCGCAGCAGGGTTCTTCATCAAGTTGGAGGGGATCGGGCTGTACATGATACTGATGGTGCAGGGGCTGGTGGTTTGGCTGGGGTACTACTGGTGTGTGACGATAGCGACGAGGGAGAGGGACGTGTATAAGGAAACTATGGGGATGATGCGTGTTGCGGACCAGAGCAGGAAGCTGGTGTATTCTTTGATCCCTGAGAACGTCATGACGCGGCTGGTGCATGGAGGACCGAGGTCTGGGCTGATAGGAGCGAGCATCTCCAACTGCACCATCATGTTCTGCTCCCTGGAGCCGCAGGACATCCTCAAGTCGAAGTCGTCGGCTGACGTGTTCGAGACGTTGGATGTCGTCTTTGAGAAGTTCGACGACGCCGTGGCGAGGTATGGCATGTACAAGTACCAGCATGTTGGCGACTGGTACATCATCACGTGCCCTCGCGCCGCCATGCCGTTCGACAGGGCAGTGCAGGAGCGGCCTTACCCGGGTATGTACTACCGCAAGATGTGCCAGCTAGCGTCGGAGTTGGTGTGCATTGCAAAGATGCAGAAGATCGAGGACATGCAGCTGGGGTTGAAGGTGGGGATACACTGTGGAGCAGCAGCGGGGGCTGTGATAGGAAGGCACCGATCGTTCTACTGCGTGTATGGGGATACGACAAACACAGCGGCGAGGATGTGCAAGTATGCTGAGGTGAACAAGATCCTGTGCTCGTCGAAGTTCGCAAGGGCCCTCTCTGAGCAGTCCGACCTCCCTGGGGAGCTCTCGGTGGTGTCCAGGGGGGAGAAGCAGATCAAGGGGAAGGGGCTTATGGAGGTGTTCGAAGTTGTGCGCGAGCAGCAGGCATGCGAGGACAAGTTTGGCAAGCCCGCAGGGCTTTCTTGGAAGAGCAAGCTGTACAAGTCGGAGTCGCCGACTACCGTGGACGTGGAGGAGTTCAACGACGAGATCCTGGAGCTAGAGCTAAGGAAGGAGAAGTGGAAGGCGTCGAGGGGGGAGGTCCTGGACAAGGACGAGGTGGAGTACACCTCTGCAATCAGCAGCCAGCAGTTTCTCAAGGAGCAGGCGTTCGACCTTTGGATCGGCTTTGAGATGCAGCTCATCGGCCACTGGGGAGCGCTTGCTATCTCCTACTGCCATGGCGGCTGGTTCGGGCTCCTGCTCCACTTCTTCCACATGCTCGCCATGTTCGCCCTTTGCTACTTCTGCTGGGAGAACCTTTCGAAGATGCTCATCCTGCGCCATCCGCAGGGCGAGTGGATCATGACCGTGCACCCTATCACGGCCCTCGTCCTCCTCCTCCTCCGCCTGGTGCTCAGCCCCCCCGTCTGGATCTTCCTGTACGTATCTGGCAGCGCATTCATGAGCACGCACTTCATCTTCGACTCCGTCACCCTCGCTCGATTCTCCGGGCTGTGGTGCGTGAACTCAGCCGTGCTAGCTGCCGTCATGTGGGTCAGGAAGCCGACGGGGATGGAGCTGGAGCTCTACCTTGCCGTTACCCTCCTCGTCCTCATCCTCGACTGGTTCCGGTCCAGGAGCCTGAGGTTTTGTTCCAGGAGGAGGAGGAGGCTGTACCAGCTCATCGAGTTTGAGCTCAGCAAGTTCAAGGAAGTGCTGGTGGATCTTGTGCCGACCAAGTTTGCACACCAGATGGTTCACACGTCGTTCAAGATGCCTTGCATGATGAAGCGAGCGGTCGTGCTTCAGCTCGACATCTGCAGGTTTACCGCCATGTCGCAGACGATGATCCCCTTGCAGATTGCTGAGATGGTCCACCATATCTTCTCGCGCTTCGACGAGGAGGTGATGGATAAGAAACTCTTCAAGATCGACACGGTCGGCGACGCTTACATGGTGGCTGGTTGGCTGCCCTGCGACAGGGACTGGTACCTCAAGGAAGTGACTCAGACCTCCTGCTCCGCCATGCTCGCGCTGGCCAGGAAGATGCTGCGGGTGATGGCAGACTACAGGAGGGAGAAGGGGTGCGATGTAGGGTGCCGGATCGGGATCTCGGTGGGGGTGGTGGCGTCGGGGATCCTGGGGAGAAAGCAGTCGAGGTTTCACGTGGTGGGGCAGGCGATGAGGGACGTGGAGATGCTGGAGCAGAACGCGCTTGAGAACTCAGTGCATGTAAGCGACAAGTTCTTGCAAGGGCTGGGAATCCTCCAGCAGCAGGAGCATGCGAAGCTGTACGAGCGATGGGCGAGAGGACGGTCCATGTCTGTCCATCCTGTGTACCCCAAGGAGGAGGAGGAGGGGAACGAGCGGCCTGTGGAGAGCGAGACGGAGGAGGAGGAGGAGGGAGAGGAGACGGACAAGGAGACGTCGAGCCAGGAGGGGGAGTCCAAGGACAAGAGCACGCCCATCTGCACCGTGAGGAGGAGGAGGAAGAGCAGCTTGAAGCAGAAGGTGATAGAGGAGCAGCTGCGGTGCCTTGTGGGCTGGAAGTGCATGAGCACGAGCGACTGGGGAGAGATCGATGAGATGAAGAGGAAGGAGGAAGGAATTTCTTGTAGTCCTCCTCCTGCAGATGAGTTTGCGCGTTCAAGGAGCGTCGATCATCAGATGAAAGGAAGCTTCATGCTGTTTCCTGAGGGCATCCCCCGGACCTAGGACGGTTGCCTGTACCATAGGACGAAGGAGGAGGAGGAGGAGGAGGAGGAGGAGAGAGTTTTGAACATGGAGGATGTCTAAACGATAATGAACTAAGATGAGTTGAGACACCATGTGTTTGAGCGAGGAAGCGAGAGAGAAGAGGGGAGGAAGAGACAGAGGAGAGGAGAGAAGAGGGGAAGAAGAGAGAGGGGAGAGGAGAGGAGAGGAGAAAAAGTGCTTTGCGATGTGCTCCTAAGGATAAAGGATAGCATGTTTCAACCCTCTGTTTCTAATAGAATCCATCCATCTACCGATTCACCCACATCCTTTCCTCCTCCTCGGTCCTCTTCTCTCCTCCTCTCTCCTCCTCTCTCCTCCTCTCTCCTCCTCTCTCTCCTTCCTCTTCCTATCTTCTCCTCAGGTTCCTCACTTGTACGTATCGCTGGTGCGCCTCCTCCGTCCGCAGCGCCGCCATTGTCACAACCTCAAGCTGCACTTCGCAGACATGGCGCGAGACGCCCAGGGCCGCTGCCTCCTCGCTGCGAAGAGCGAGGTTGAGGATGACGTCCCTCCTCCCCAGGCTGTCCCCCTCCTTCCTCCCCCCCACCGTCTCCTCCCCCTCCTCCTCCCCCTCCTCCTCGCTCAGCCTGACTCTCTCCGTCATCCTGTTCTTCACTCGCAGCACGTCAACCTCTCTGTCCCTCTTGATGCCCGCGACGCACATCGATACCCCTCCTATGTCGTCGAACACGATCCTCGTCCTGCACACGTCCAGCAGCCTCCCCACCTGCCCCCCATACGATCTCATCACCTTCTCTACTGCCCTCCCTCTCGGCTTCAGCGAGACAATGCAGGATGGGATCTCCCCATGCTCCTCCTCCTCCTCTTCCTCCTCTTCCAGCAGCAGCAGCAGCTGCTGCTGCTTGTTTCCTTCCCCCTCCTCGTCCGCTCCCAGCTGCTGCTGCTGTAGTATCCCCTTCCCATACTGCTGCTCCTGAAGTACTCGGTTCTCCGGCATCTCATCATCCGCCATGACCTCCTCCCATTCCTCCCACTGATCCCTTCGTCCTCCCCTCGTCCTCCTCCCCGCAGCAAGCGTCCCCTTCCTCCGACCCGGCCGATCCACTTGCTCCGCCTCCTCCCCATCCCTCGCCGTCAGCCATCTCCCCTCCTCTCTTAGCTTCTGCTGCTGGCAGGCCTCATCCCACGTCACAAACGCCAGCCTCCCCTCCTCGTCTTTCACCACGAAGTATCCCCCCGACGCTCTCGCCCACCTCCTCACCTTCCTCGCCAGCAAGACGCGCAAGACCGCGGCCTGGGCGTACAGACGCTGGAGGGAGCAGACAGGGTTGCCCTCCCCGTCTACTTGCATGACACCGTCGACAGCAGCAGGAAGCAGCAGCTGCTTCAGGCGGAACCCCAACGTCCTCCTCCTCATGGCCTGCCGGACCAGCTCGTCTGCCTGCATCCTCTGTATGGACGCGCTCCCCACGATGAATCGGAGGAACTTGGACAGCTTCTTCGCATGCTCCAGCTGCCCGAGGTACAGCAGGAACAGCCGCCAACCAGACTCGTACCTGCTCCTGTCATGCTCCACGATGTTGCAGGAAGTGGAGATGACATGGTCGCGATAGAGGAGGATGGCGATGCTGCTGAGCGAGATCAGGAGGCCAGCATGGAAGGCCGGGGAGTAGGAGAGGAAGAAACCGCTCGCGCACCAGGAGGAGAAGATCAGGACGGAGGAGACCCAAAAGTGCGTCTCGTCCTCAAAGAAGACGAGGCAGAGCAGAAAGCCGATGGCAAGGAGGAGGTCGGCGATCAGGCTTGTTGCGTTGCTCCCGTCTACCAGGATGAGGAGGGAGAGGAAGACTATAGTCCCGATGCTCCCGCACTGCACCGCCTGCTTCCCCTGCTTCTCCCTACTGCACAGCCCCAGGACCGCCGGCACGCCCATCACCAGCGCTCTCGTCAGGTTGAGGAGGATGACCAGGCTGGTCTGGAGGACGGGGACGTGGTAGAGGAGGACGGAGGTAGCATTTCGGAGGAGGGGGAGCGAGTAGTCCTGCTCATCAGTAAAGGAGAAGACGCTGCGATCATGGTTGTTCATCTTCCTCCAGTCGAACCTCCAGCCTGAGCCTCCGACCGTCTCCCATGCTCCGTCGCACGCGGAGCCTTCAAGGAGGAAGCGAAGGGGGTCCAGCTCCTCCCGATCCTCCCCAGTGACGATGAAGAAACCGTTCATGTCAACTGGACGAGGATAGGAGATGAGTAGGGTGCAGTTTCCGCTGTCCACCAGGAGGGGGGAGAGGGGGAGAGGGTTGTATAGGCTGTGTCTGACGTCGCTCTCGTCCTCCAGCATCCCAATCCCGTTGACATTCACTGGGCCCTCACACTCCCGGCCGTTTCTCAGCCTCCTGACTGAGAATCGGAAGCACTGCGCTCTTCTCCTCCCTCTCGTCGTCAGCCTTTCCGTCCATCCCACGACTTGCAGGAAGAACATCAGGGAGAGGAAGAGCAGGACCATGAGGAACGACTTCTTGCTCAGGATCGCCTCCACAGGACGAGAGCAGAAGAATACGCTCGAGTCGCTCATCCTATGCATGTGCTCCTCGTACCTCCGCAACCGATCGTCCAGGCTCTCCCCTCTCCCGCACATGGACCTCAGGTGACTGCGGATCGCTGCACAGCGCCCATCCTTGCAGTAGGCATGAAGAACCCCCAGCCTGCTGCAGGGGGCCGAATCGCCCTTGCCCTTTCCCGTCGACATCCCCGCTCCTCCCGCTCCGCCCGCTCCTCCTCCTCCTCCCGTTCCTGACGCTCTTCTTGCTCCACCCCCCATCTCCCCCCCCCCTCCTCCTCCTCCTCCTCCCAGCTTCAAGATCACTTCGTAAGAGATCGAAAACGAGGGAGCACAGAGTTGTGGTGGCACTTACTTGCAATGTAGTCAAGGCAACTTCATCTGTTTCATCATCAAGTCAGTCAAAGGCCAGGTGGAAGGAAAGCAATCAAAACGCGCGCAGTAAACATAATACAAGAAAAGAGGAGCAGGAGCAGGTTGAAGCAGGAGAAGCAGGATGAAAGAGAGCAAGACATGCAAGATGATCAAGAGAAGGGGGAAACAGGAGGGGGAGGGGGAGGAGGAGGAGGAGGAGGAGGAGGACGAGGAAGAGAAATAAGAGGAAGGAGAGGGAGAGGAGGATGAAGAGGGAGAGGAGGATGAAGAGGGAGAGGGGGGGGGAGAGGATGAGGGAGAGGGAGAGGGAGAGGGAGAGGGAGAGGGAGAGGGAGAGGGAGAGGGAGAGGGAGAGGAAGAGGGAGAGGAAGAGGGAGAGGAAGAGGAAGAGGTAGAGGGAGAGGTAGAGGGAGAGGGAGAGGGAGAGGGTGCTGTTTGGACGAGTGGGGGGGGGAGGGCGTGTGGAATAGTCGGATCCTCGAGATCGCAGCGTTTGACACATAAACTTTACCAGCATTCCAATGATGAGGGGTAGGGGTAGGTACCCCACGTGATATTACTCGGTCTTTTCCTGGAAATGTTAGGGGTACTTGCTGGGTACCAAATGGATATGATGTATGGAACGGTGGGGTAGTACCAGTCTGTAACCAGTCTCCCGTTATATTTCGAGTTGATTGAATATTCATATCAAAATTTCAAATTTACCTCAAACATTTCTGTAGAACTCGCTATGGTTTGCTGTAATGAAAATCTTGAGATTCGCACCAATATAAATTTCAAAAATAATGTTCAAAACTTTGCATCCAATTATTGAAACTACCGGAAAGAAATTCAAATGTTTTTCTTTAAGTGGTCATGGTTTTTTTTCCAACTTTTACAGTGTGCTTGAGGCGGGCTTGATGTTTGTCTGCCTTCTTTACTACTACTCACACTGGTTTCAGTACGTTCCAGAATTTTACCACCCGCCCACCCCTCCCTCCAGGAACCCCACCCCAACATGATACCACCCCTCGTTTTGGAATTGATTTCCAGGTAATTTCTACTTCAAATATACTACCCCTCATAGTTCAAATTCAACCTAACCACCCCCTGTGCACTACCCACATCCAATTTTTGACATCAATTTTTCAAAAAGCACTTTCACTTTACACACTACCCCATCTACCTACCTTGGGGTCATACCCTACCCATGGTATATGTTTACTACAATCCAATGTGAATTCTGGCTACCCCACAATCTCATTTCTATATGATCTCTTCCAATATATTTCACATGATATCCTACCTTATACTCTTTCTCAACAAACCTGATACCTACTACCCCTTTATTTCATACTACCCTACCCTTATTTCGCAATTTTCATGTTTCCTCTACCCACTCTGTGATTCCTCACCCTACCCCTTGGACAGGCCAATCCCGGTGCCTCCCCAAAACTAGTGACTACCCCACAAAAATAGGTCAAATGAAGGGGTTGTATTCAGGACCCCACCCTTGATCGGTCGAATGGATATTGGCATGAACCAGGGAGCATGGGGGGGGATGGAGGAGATGGAGGAGATGGAGGAGATGATGATGATGATGATGGAGATGATGATGATGATGATGATGATGATGGAGATGATGATGATGATGATGATGATGGAGATGATGATGATGATGATGATGATGATGCGATGATGATGATGATGATGATGATGATGATGATGATGATGATGATGATGATGATGATGGAGATGATGATGATGGAGATGATGATGATGATGATGATGGAGATGATGATGATGGAAATGATGATGTGGAGGAGGATCAGGAGCAGGAGCAGGAGCAGGAAGAGACGGAGAGGCAGGCAGGCAGGCAGGCAGGCAGGCAGGCAGGCAGGCAGTGACAGGGAGGGAGGGAGGGAGGGAGGCAGTGACAGGGAGGGAGGGAGGGAGGGAGGGAGGGAGACTGAGAGAGACAGAGCGAGAGACAGAGCGAGAGACAGAGCGAGCAAGACAGACAGAGCGAGCAAGACAGACAGAGCGAGCAAGACAGACAGAGCGAGACGAGCGGGGAGGGGGCGGGGTGGGAGATGAGGTGTGGGCTCAGTATGATGTAGATTTCGAAGAGATCTGGACACAAGAAGAGACGTGTGTAAAGCAGCAGACAGCAATGCTACTTCAAGGATAGGCTGCTTAGTGCACTTTAGTGTGGTTGATATAACTTGTGTCGTTCTCCTGTCCTCTACGTATCTGACATGACATCTCGCAGTTGACAGAGGCGCGAGGAGGGAACTGGAAGAGAGAACACCTTGCTGTAGTTCTTCGTACGGTGCCATGACGGCTCCAGATGCTCGATTGCCTGTCTGTACCAGAACTTACACGCTAGAAGACTTAAAGATCTTTGAGGAGCTGAAGGAGCCGATTTTTATCATGGACTTCGACCCGGAGTTCTCCTTCCATCTCTACGGCAACTCAGCAATCTGCAGCTGCTACAACAAGACGTACCAAGAGTTCCTTGGGATCGACTGCAACACTGGTACCTCCGTAGCAGCTCGCAAGTGGATGGACTCCATGTTCCATAAGATCCAGCTGAACTGGGAAACAGCCTACGAGCTGAAGACTGTTCACCCGTCCACCTGCCCAGCTCCCGTTGTGCTGAAGATGGAGATGCGTCCGATTCAGATCACTCTCCCACCTGATAAAGTCAAGCAGTACAAGTGGAAGAGCGAGACGAAGGTTCTTGTGTTGATTTTCTGTACGACCAAGGGGGAGCAGAACGAGGTGGAGAAAAAGCTATCAGCACAATCGCGGAGGTCCCACGAGCTGCTGAGGCATATTGACGTCATCGCTTCAGTGTTCAAGATGGATGGAACCTTCGTCTCGATGAACGTCAGTGGTGAGAAATACTACTGGAAGCAAGGAAAAGACTTCGATCGGCCCAGCTCGGACAGCACGTCCGAAACCAGCGCGGAAGAATTTTCAATGAGCATGGATAGGATATGGAGGACGTGTATCTGGGATAGTGAGGCACAGCTGAACGATCTGCAGACGAAGGTTGTCAACATGTTGCTGGAGTTGTTGGAGTTGTTGGAGTTGGAGTTGTTGATGATAATGACGACGTTGGAGTTGGAGTTGGGGTTGGTGTTGTTACGATGATGGAGATGGCAATCATGGGCAAATGATGCGATGGATTGAAAGTAGAAGTTTCGAAATCTTTGGGATGTGGAGTCGGCTGTGAAGGAATTGAAAATTGTTTTGCAGGTGAACAACATGAAGAATGGTGATGAAACGATCGAGGTAAGTTGTAAGAGGTTTTAGAGGAGAGTGTTTGAGTACATTCATCGCAGGTTGAGGTCAGGAAAGTGCTGCGGAAACGAGATGTCAAAGAAGTCTGGCATAAGATCCGTTTCATCCCGCTGTTGGATCCGGTGGAAGGATTTCTTAGCATCCTCGTTATGGAACAGGTGAGACGAAGAGGATGAGGATTTAGGGTTTAGGGTTTAGAAATATGGAGATGGTGGTGGTGATAATGCATATGGAAGAAGTGAAATATCGTTTGATGTAAAAGTGAGTTTTGATTTTTGAGATTATGAAAATCTGATGAGATAAGAGTACATTTGGACGAGACGAGCCTGGGATGGAGGCTACCACTGGTTTCTCATCGTGTGACAGGATATCACAAGCTTGAAGACGACTGAGTTCGAGCTCATTGCTGCACAGAGCGCGCAACAGGTTGAAGGAAGACATCATAGCTGGCGATGTGACAAGTCACAGGATTTCTTCGCTGCGATCTCGCACGAGTTGCGAACGCCGTTGAATGGAATCATCGGGTTGACCGAATCGCTCATTCAATTAGGAAACAAGAGTGCGGTAAGAAGGATTGAATGTTGACTGAGATGAATCTGTGGTTTATAGTTTGGACACGTAGAAATTGAATAGGATTGTAAATGTCTGTATGATCCTTCGATTGTCATATGTTGTGCTTGCTGATGTAGACGATGTTTCTCTTGTTGTCCTTTGCTCTGCCCTTAGACGTTGACAGTCGGAGTTGAAAACTCTCAAAGTGATCAAGTCAAGTGGAGTTCGACTTTCACAGGTCAGAACATTCTCAATCTTGCTAGATTCCTTCTTCTCTTTCCTTTGCATGCACGTTCTTTGCCTCCCTTCTACCTGTTCTCTATAATCCTCTTCTCTTCTCTTCTCTTGTCCTGCCTCGCCCTGGCTTCTGCTGTACTTGATTCGTGATGTTTTCTTTCAGCTCGTCAATGATATTCTCGATGCTGCCTCCCTGAAGCAGCAAAAACTTGTCATCAAGGCCGAATGGGTCTCAATCTACCAGGAAAGCATTTTTCCTTCTCTCCCCTCCTTCCTCTCTTTTCTCTTTCCCTCCTTGTTCTGTATCCTGTACTGTTCGACATCTGACCGGCATGAGCTCTCATTGCGATGCTGGCTCTTCCTATGACCTCATGACGGCACAACAGGTCGCAGAGACGGTGATCGACATGCTTCATCCGCTAGTGAAGGGAGGGGTCGAGCTGAAGAACATGGTCAGTCTCTTCTTGTTCTCTTCCATGACAGACGACGAGCTGTCTGCTGACTGTGTGACTGTCAGGTCGACCAGAAGCTGCCGGCCATCAAAGGAGACTCTGGGAGGATTATCCAGGTGATGCAAATGCTCTGATGGCTGTTGTGGAGACGTTGAGCAAGTTTGATGATGATTGACTAGATCATTACGAACCTTGTGAGCAACTCGATCAAGTTCACATCGAGGTTTGTTCGTTCGAGGGGTTTGAGTTGTACCTTCTTGCTCATGACGAATGATTGTTTCAGCGGGTTTATCAGGATCAGTGCGAAGATGGTAGACAATCATTGCATTGTCGAAGTCAGCGACAGGTGATGGGAATATGACTTCTGTTGGAGTTGTTCTACATGCTCATGATTATGATCATCTACATCCTCCGCTTTTCTTGCTTGATTTCCTTCTGCTCGTTCGGTCTTCGTTCATTCTGCTCCTCCTGTCCTTCGTTGCTTGTTGCTCGGGCTTCTCTCATGTGTTGAACAGAAAAATGTGTTTCTGATGGTTTTCATCCACATCTACATCCTCATCTACATCCTCATCCACTTGTACATATGCATCTAGATCTACATCCGCATCAACATCAACATTAACATCCACATCTTCATCTTCATCGGTCCCTTCGCTCATGTGCTTTACAGCGGCATCGGGATTCCATCGAACAAGCTGGTGCGTCAGGAGGTGACTAGAGGTTGACGCGTTGACCCGCCGAAGGATGCGATATGGGGAGCCTTCCAGCAAGTTGACATGAGCACGACTAGAAAGTGATCCTCCTCCCTCCTCCTCCTCCT
>NW_005434525.1:19297-25155 GCF_000315625.1 Guillardia theta CCMP2712
AAGCAGGAAAACAATAACTAAGTTGCTGATGTTGCAGTTAGCAACATTTGCTCGAGGTAGAGCTAGAGCAATGACCTCTCCTTCCTCCTCTCCTCTCCTCTCCTCTCCTCTCCTCTCCTCTCCTCTCCTCTCCTCTCCTCTCCTCTCCTCTCCTCTCCTCTCCTCTCCTCTCTTTCCTCCTCTCTGCTCTGCCCTGCCTTGTTCTCCCTACTCTGCGCAATCTTGCTTCCTATGCCATGTTCAGCTGATTTTTGTTGGAGCAGCCGAAGACAAGTTCACTCGCTCCTCCTCTACTGAATCCATCAAAGAAGTGACGGACGAGAACGAGAGGTTGAAGAAACGAGTGTATGAGCTGGAGCAGGTCCGGCATCTCCAGACATGCTGCCAATTTGCATTTCTCAACCTTACTTTTTCTCTTTTTCTCCTCCTCCTCATCATCATCATTATCATCATCATCATCATCATCATCATCATCATCATCATCACCGGCGGCGGCAGCAGCAGCAACTGCAGCAGCAGCATCTCCTCCTGCTCTTCCTCCTGCTCTTCCTCTTTGTCCTCCACCATCACCAACACCATCAACAGCAGCACTACATCATTTACTTCATCCTCATCAATTTTCTCCTCTCTCATGTCGCTCATGTCTACCTCCAGGTGTTGCACGGTAGCAAGAACGTGTCGGGCAACGATGCTCCCGTTGAGGTGAAGACAACATCCTGTCACTGTCAGATGTCACATTTTGTATTTGTTGGATTTGATTGATAACCATGCAAGCAATTTCACATGTGGATGTGCTCTCTTGGTGTTTTATTTTGAACATCGTGTATGCACTGTTTTGTTTGGTTTCCTCATGATTTTTCATGCAGGAGGACGAAGACGTACGGGACGCGAAGATTCCATACCACAGTGAGATTCATGGCTGCATCGAGGTGAGGAGTGGCAAGATGGTTGCAGACAGCGTTGCTGACTCGTACAATCTTCTCTCTTACTGTTGTTGTGTTTGTATTCTTCGTCATCGTCTCCCTTCTTCTTCTTCCTCTCCTTCTGCCTATTGTCTGTTTGTCGTTGATGCTTCATGCTCCCTGGTCTTCTTTCTTCTCAGATTCTCTCTGTGGATGACAACGAGGTATTAACTTCTCTCTTTGCTCTCTTGTTGTTTTCATCACCTTTACCGCTCTTGCTCGCAAACAGGTCAACCACATGGTTGTTGAAAACATTCTCACTCCGCGAGGCTTCAAGATCACAACGTGCATGAGTGGAGTAGGTGAGTTGATGCGAGACGTGTTGTTCTGGTTTCCTGACATCACAAACATCACCTTCATTGAGACGTGTTGTTCTGATTTCCTGACATCACAAACATCACCTTCATTGAGACGTGTTGTTCTGATTTCCTGACATCACAAACATCATCTTAATTTCTTTCACTGCGATCATATTACCATGGTCTCTGCTCGTACTGATACATACCATGATTGCTTTCGTCACGGACTTGTTCCTCATGGCTGCCAACAGAGGCCCTGGAGCTCCTTGAAAGCCGAAGTTACCTACCTGACCTCATCCTGCTGGACTGCATGATGCCTGTGATGAGCGGGTTCGAGGTGAGAAAGAGGAGGAGGAGGAGGAGGAGGAGGAGGAGGAGCAGCAGCAGCAGCAGCAGCAGGAGAAGGATTCCTGATATTTCTTGTCAGGTCTGTCAGACTCTGCGTTGTAAACATCCCCAGAATGCGCTTCCAATCATCATGGTGAGTTGATTGGGACGGAAAGTAACAACCTGTTGAAACGTGTACATTATACTCTCTCATTGTTTGATTATCTCAAACATGTCTTCGATCTTGACATTCTTGCTCTTGCTCTTGCTCCTGCTCCTGCTCCTGCTCCTGCTCCTGCTCCTGCTCCTGCTCCTGCTCCTGCTCCTGCTCCTGCTCCTGCTCCTTTGTTTTGCTCTTGTTCTTGTCACATTCACAAGCAACACAAACGGATTGACCTGATCTTGCATCGCATTTGACATGGACGGTTAATTGCCGTTGACAGGTGAGCGCGCGATCAGGAGACGAAGACATTGTTCGCGGATTGAGTCTGGGATGCAACGATTACATCACCAAACCTTTCAGCGCCGGCGAGCTGAACGCGAGGATCGATGTGCAACTGAAGATACGGTGATGAAGAGGAGGAGCAGGAGCAGGAGCAGGAGGAGGATGGAAATGAGGATAGTGGAGAGGACAATAATGACAATTCAAGTCATGATGATGGAGATGGAGTTGAAGATGATTGTTGCATGAATTGTGTTTTCGTTGCTGACACTGCTCATCAGAGAACTTTGGAGAAATGAAATCCAAAAACTTGGAGGCTGGCAAGCTCGATCCGAAAGGTATTGCCGCAATCAAAGGATGAGGAGATAGTAGTGGGGAAGGAGAAGGAGCAGGAGCAGGACTTATGTTTTCTTTGCACAGACTTCCCAAGAACGTCAAGATGAGGCTGAAGAAAGGTAATGGACGATGCTGGCGGGGGAGGAGGAGAGCAGGAGGGCAACAGAGGGAGAGGAAGTGTGAGAGTAGATGAGGAGGAGGGAGAGGAGGGAGTTTCTTTGCTGACGGTGACCAACAGGAAGCAGTATGATCATGGACTATCACGAGAACGTGTCTGTTCTCATCTGCGAGCTTGTCAACATGCGAAGGTGAGGAGGGAGGGGTTGAATTAATCTGTTTGCTGGGGATATTACAAGCTACGTGACACGTATGATGATGGTGTAGATATGCTCAAGGGATGGAGATGGACACGTTTGTTCACTTCTTGAACCATCTCTATGGGTCAGCAATCCTCGTTTTTCCCTTCTTGTTTTCCTTTCTTCTCCTTCTCCTCTACCTAATCCTCTTCTGTCTCCTCTTCTGCTTTCCCTCTACTTTCTCCTTCTCAGTCTCTTCCTTTTCTTTTTCCTTCTCCTCAATCTTCTCTTGTAGTATCCTCCTTTCTACTTTCTATCCTCCTCTCCCGTCTCCTCCTCCTCCTCCTCCTCCTCCTCCTTCTCCGTCTCCTCCTCCTCCACCACCACCACCACCTCCTCCTTCTCTTCTCCTCCTCCTCCTCCTCCTTCATACTCGCGCACAGGACTCTGGATGATGTCGCTTCCAAGCATGGAGTGCTTCCAATCCTTGGAGACACGTACATGGTGGTGACAGGTCATGAGGCCAGGTAGGTCTCCTCCTCCTCCTCCTCCTTCCAAGTATTCCGCCTGCTCCTTCCACTGCTCTTCACCTTGGCCTCCTGCTCGTCTTGCTCTTCATCGTCTTTCACCTCTTTTGATTGATACGCAGACTTGGTCCTTCTCTTGCTGCTGGACAAAATCCTGCAGACAATGCTGACCATGTGAGAAGAACGAGAAAGAGAAAAGAAAGCGAGAGAAGGATGAGGGAGGGGAAGGGAGAGAAGGAGGGGGGAGGGGAAGGGAGAGAAGAAGGGGGAGGAGGAGGAGAAGGAGAAGGAAGAGGAGGGGAAGGGAGAGAAGGAGGGAGGGGGGAAGAGAGAGGAGGAGAGGGAGCAGGAGAACTGATTGAGGTGCAGCACGTGGACTCGTCGATCTCGAGCAGCAGGCGGCTCATCAAAGTTGCCATGGACTTTCTGAAAGTGGCGGACGAGATGTCGTACAACCTTCAAGGGAAAGCTGTCAGACCTCGAGTAAGAGGAGGACGAGGACGAGGACGAGGAAGATGGAGATGGAGGGGAGTCGTGAGAGTGCGAGGGGATGCAGCATAGGAGAAGCAAGAGGATTGAAGCAAGGAATGAATTTCTCACTACTTTCTCAGCTTCGGATTGGAATATCAACAGGAGAGGCTTACTCGGGATTTGTTGGCTCGAGGGTAAACAATCATCGTCTGCAGAAGATGATAACTGACAATCTCTTTCTTCTCTACCTCTACCTCTACCTCTACCTCTTCCTCTTCCTCTTCCTCTACCTCTACCTCTTCCTCTACCTCTTCCTCTTCCTCTTCCTCTACCTCTTCTCTCCCTCAGAACGCTCACTTCACCTTCTTCGGGACGGCAATCTACGAGGCATGGGACATGACGTCTCTTGGCTTCCATGGCTGCATTCATATCTCACAGGTCCGATGCCTCCTGCTGCTCCTCTTGCTCCTGCTCCTGCTCCTGCTCCTGCTCCTGCTCCTGCTCCTGCTCCTGCTCCTGCTCCTGCTCCTGCTCCTGCTCCTGCTCCTGCTCCTGCTCCTGCTCCTGCTCCTGCTCCTGCTCCTGCTCCTACTCTTGCTCTTGCTCTTTCTCTACCTGTTTCCCTTCCTCTCGCTCTTTCTGCTTTTCTCCCTCTCCTCCCTCCTTCCTCTAGTCCTCTTCTTCCACAGCTTCCTCTCTCAGTCTCATTCATCCTCTGTTCTTCATCCTTGTTCCCGGCCAACTTAGTCGCTCCCTCCCTTCCTCCCTCCTTCTGCTCACCTTCTTTGCAGTCCACCTACGATGATCTTGAGAGTCGTGACGATACGGTTCTCTTCACCGACGCTCCTGGTCGCAAGTCTTACCTGGTAACTGCTCCTGCTCCTGCTCCTGCTCCTGCTCCTGCTCCTGCTCCTGCTCATCCTCCTGCTCATCCTCCTGCTCAACCTTCTTCTCCTTCTGCTTCCCCTTCTCAACCTCCTCGCCTCCCTACTTCACCAACTTTGCTCTCCTCACTCTCCTCTCCTGCTCAACTCTTGCCTCCTGCCAGCCTCCCTCCTCCTCTCCTCTCCTCTCCTCTGTCCGTTCTCTCCCCTCTTTGTCTTTCATGTCACCCTTCATTGTTTGCCCTCGGCAGATGAAAGTCGGTGAGTTCGAGCATGTTCTCGAGCTGAAGAAAGCGGAAGCGCAAGGCACCAGCGTGCAGGTGAAGTTTTGATGGAGCAGACGTGCTGCTGTGTGAGATGGATGTTGGAATGTCTTTGATTCTTTCTTTCTACTTGTTATGATGTCTTGTCTTCTCCCTTGCATGCAGTTCGACATGTATGTTCTTTTGTTGTGACATCTTGTGACTGAGTGTGAAACTTGCATGAGTCTGCACTTGTATGAGAGGAGTTGGGGCTCTGACTGTGAGCTTGCAGGATTGTCCTGAGAGGCTGAGAGAGGACGTAGAAGGTCAACTGAGCAAACCACGAGTTGCTGCTCATCAGGTGAGGGAGGGAGATAGGTTTCTTCTTGTCGCCGTGTATTATGATTCATATCTTCTTCATACGCTTCAACATGGAATCTTTTGTATTTTCTTGCATCTCTTCATTTCCTGCCGAACATCACAAATTCTCTTTCTTAACCTTGGACTACTGTTATCATCTTCCGAATGTGATGGTTGTGACTTTATGGATGTTGCTTTCGCTCTTCTCATCGCGTTGTCTGTTTGTCCTGTCGTGATGTTGCTTTCCTTCCATCAGGCCTACCTCAACATGATCCGCACCCTGCACGTTGACGACAAGTCTTGCCCGAACTGCAAAGGAAGTTTGGCGATGGTTTGCACCAAGTGCAGGCTAGGAGATGGTGCTTGAGTTGTCGGGGTTGAGTTCATGTGTAACTTGTTTCCATGTCAGATTTCTCGCCGTTGTCAGAATCCTCGGAGAGAGACATGAAGTTCCATTTTGACAAGTTTGGAAAGTACGAGGTGAGAAGAGTGAAGTAGAAGGCAATGGTGATGATGACAATGACATTGACATTTGATACGGAGAAGAAGAATGATGATGATGAACATGCTGTCGATACTGACTTATACACAGATTCTTTCCGTCGATGATGATCAAGTGAATCAGATGGTGATTGAGAACATCTTGAGGTACAGACATTCTTCGTTCTGAGTTCACAAGTGACATGAAATCTTGCAGGCCATCTGGATATGA